>NW_028242072.1:0-75989 GCF_964263255.1 Lissotriton vulgaris | reverse complement strand
TGCCATTTTTACAGTTTTGCTTACTCAAAATCTTCAATTTTGACCAATTTCAGGCACAGAAATGACTTTAAAACACACTTATTTTAGTTGAAAAAGTAATAACTCACATCCAACCGTCATTTAAAGTCAAAAGATTAAATGTTAAAATTTCATCAATATTGACCATTTTTTCAACGTTCGACTGGTCCGGGGTCATCGTTTTTC
The DNA here is from genome assembly GCF_964263255.1 of Lissotriton vulgaris. Taxonomy (NCBI): domain Eukaryota; kingdom Metazoa; phylum Chordata; class Amphibia; order Caudata; family Salamandridae; genus Lissotriton; species Lissotriton vulgaris. The sequence goes on along the minus strand of NW_028242072.1, from coordinate 75,785 downwards.
ATCAGAAAATTGATTTTTTGGACTCTACCAAAAATGATTCAAAATGTCATTTGGATCGGGCCTCATGTTGAATAACCACTTTTTAAACCCTCACAGTGACCAAAACTGCCATTTTTACAGAGTTTTGCTTACTCAAAATCTTCAATTTTGACCAATTTCAGGCACAGAAATGACTTTAAACACACTTATTTTAGTTGAAAAAGTAATAACTCACATCCAACCGTCATTTAAAGTCAAAAGATTAAATGTTAAAATTTCATCAATATTGACCATTTTTTCAATGTTCGACTGGTCCGGGGTCATCGTTTTTCATCAGAAAATGGATTTTTTGGACTCTACCAAAAATGATTCAACATGTCATTTGATCAGGCCTCATGTTGAATAACCACTTTTTAAACCCTCACAGTGACCAAAACTGCCATTTTTACAGTTTTGCTTACTCAAAATCTTCAATTTTGACCAATTTCAGGCACAGAAATGACTTTAAACACACTTATTTTAGTTGAAAAAGTAATAACTCACATCCAACCGCCATTTAAAGTCAAAAGATTAAATGTTAAAATTTCATCAATATTGACCATTTTTTCAACGTTCGACTGGTCCGGGGTCATCGTTTTTCATCAGAAAATTGATTTTTTGGACTCTACCAAAAATGATTCAAAATGTCATTTTGATCGGGCCTCATGTTGAATAACCACTTTTTAAACCCTCACAGTGACCAAAACTGCCATTTTTACAGAGTTTTGCTTACTCAAAATCTTCAATTTTGACCAATTTCAGGCACAGAAATGACTTTAAACACACTTATTTTAGTTGAAAAAGTATTAACTCACATCCAACCGTCATTTAAAGTCAAAAGATTAAATGTTAAAATTTCATCAATATTGACCATTTTTTCAACGTTCGACTGGTCCGGGGTCATCGTTTTTCATCAGAAAATGGATTTTTTGGACTCTACCAAAAATGATAAAAAATGTCATTTGGATCGGGCCTCATGTTGAATAACCACTTTTTAAACCCTCACAGTGACCAAAACTGCCATTTTTACAGAGTTTTGCTTACTCAAAATCTTCAATTTTGACCAATTTCAGGCACAGAAATGACTTTAAACACACTTATTTTAGTTGAAAAAGTAATAACTCACATCCAACCGTCATTTAAAGTCAAAAGATTAAATGTTAAAATTTCATCAATATTGACCATTTTTTCAACGTTCGACTGGTCCGGGGTCATCGTTTTTCATCAGAAAATTGATTTTTTGGACTCTACCAAAAATGATTCAAAATGTCATTTTGATCGGGCCTCATGTTGAATAACCACTTTTTAACCCTCACAGTGACCAAAACTGCCATTTTTACAGAGTTTTGCTTACTCAAAATCTTCAATTTTGACCAATTTCAGGCACAGAAATGACTTTAAACACACTTATTTTAGTTGAAAAAGTAATAACTCACATCCAACCGTCATTTAAAGTCAAAAGATTAAATGTTAAAATGTCATCAATATTGACCATTTTTTCAACGTTCGACTGGTCCGGGGTCATCGTTTTTCATCAGAAAATGGATTTTTTGGACTCTACCAAAAATGATTCAAAATGTCATTTGGATCGGGCCTCATGTTGAATAACCACTTTTTAAACCCTCACAGTGACCAAAACTGCCATTTTTACAGAGTTTTGCTTACTCAAAATCTTCAATTTTGACCAATTTCAGGCACAGAAATGACTTTAAACACACTTATTTTAGTTGAAAAAGTATTAACTCACATCCAACCGTCATTTAAAGTCAAAAGATTAAATGTTAAAATTTCATCAATATTGACCATTTTTTCAACGTTCGACTGGTCCGGGGTCATCGTTTTTCATCAGAAAATTGATTTTTTGGACTCTACCAAAAATGATAAAAAATGTCATTTGGATCGGGCCTCATGTTGAATAACCACTTTTTAAACCCTCACAGTGACCAAAACTGCCATTTTTACAGAGTTTTGCTTACTCAAAATCTTCAATTTTGACCAATTTCAGGCACAGAAATGACTTTAAACACACTTATTTTAGTTGAAAAAGTAATAACTCACATCCAACCGTCATTTAAAGTCAAAAGATTAAATGTTAAAATTTCATCAATATTGACCATTTTTTCAACGTTCGACTGGTCCGGGGTCATCGTTTTTCATCAGAAAATGGATTTTTGGACTCTACCAAAAATGATTCAACATGTCATTTGGATCAGGCCTCATGTTGAATAACCACTTTTTAAACCCTCACAGTGACCAAAACTGCCATTTTTACAGTTTTGCTTACTCAAAATCTTCAATTTTGACCAATTTCAGGCACAGAAATGACTTTAAACACACTTATTTTAGTTGAAAAAGTAATAACTCACATCCAACCGTCATTTAAAGTCAAAAGATGAAATGTTAAAATTTCATCAATATTGACCATTTTTCAACGTTCGACTGGTCCGGGGTCAGCGTTTTTCATCAGAAAATGGATTTTTTGGACTCTACCAAAAATGATAAAAAATTTCATTTTTGATCGGGCCTCATGTTGAATAACCACTTTTTAAACCCTCACAGTGACCAAAACTGCCATTTTTACAGAGTTTTGCTTACTCAAAATCTTCAATTTTGACCAATTTCAGGCACAGAAATGACTTTAAACACACTTATTTTAGTTGAAAAAGTAATAACTCACATCCAACCGTCATTTAAAGTCAAAAGATTAAATGTTAAAATTTCATCAATATTGACCATTTTTTCAACGTTCGACTGGTCCGGGGTCATCGTTTTTCATCAGAAAATTGATTTTTTGGACTCTACCAAAAATGATTCAAAATGTCATTTTGATCGGGCCTCATGTTGAATAACCACTTTTTAAACCCTCACAGTGACCAAAACTGCCATTTTTACAGAGTTTTGCTTACTCAAAATCTTCAATTTTGACCAATTTCAGGCACAGAAATGACTTTAAACACACTTATTTTAGTTGAAAAAGTAATAACTCACATCCAACCGTCATTTAAAGTCAAAAGATTAAATGTTAAAATTTCATCAATATTGACCATTTTTTCAACGTTCGACTGGTCCGGGGTCATCGTTTTTCATCAGAAAATGGATTTTTTGGACTCTACCAAAAATGATTCAAAATGTCATTTGGATCGGGCCTCATGTTGAATAACCACTTTTTAAACCCTCACAGTGACCAAAACTGCCATTTTTACAGAGTTTCGCTTACTCAAAATCTTCAATTTTGACCAATTTCAGGCACAGAAATGACTTTAAACACACTTATTTTAGTTGAAAAAGTAATAACTCACATCCAACCGTCATTTAAAGTCAAAAGATTAAATGTTAAAATTTCATCAATATTGACCATTTTTTCAACGTTCGACTGGTCCGGGGTCATCGTTTTTCATCAGAAAATTGATTTTTTGGACTCTACCAAAAATGATTCAAAATGTCATTTTGATCGGGCCTCATGTTGAATAACCACTTTTTAAACCCTCACAGTGACCAAAACTGCCATTTTTACAGAGTTTTGCTTACTCAAAATCTTCAATTTTGACCAATTTCAGGCACAGAAATGACTTTAAACACACTTATTTTAGTTGAAAAAGTAATAACTCACATCCAACCGTCATTTAAAGTCAAAAGATTAAATGTTAAAATGTCATCAATATTGACCATTTTTTCAACGTTCGACTGGTCCGGGGTCATCGTTTTTCATCAGAAAATGGATTTTTTGGACTCTACCAAAAATGATTCAAAATGTCATTTGGATCGGGCCTCATGTTGAATAACCACTTTTTAAACCCTCACAGTGACCAAAACTGCCATTTTTACAGAGTTTTGCTTACTCAAAATCTTCAATTTTGACCAATTTCAGGCACAGAAATGACTTTAAACACACTTATTTTAGTTGAAAAAGTATTAACTCACATCCAACCGTCATTTAAAGTCAAAAGATTAAATGTTAAAATTTCATCAATATTGACCATTTTTTCAACGTTCGACTGGTCCGGGGTCATCGTTTTTCATCAGAAAATTGATTTTTTGGACTCTACCAAAAATGATAAAAAATGTCATTTGGATCGGGCCTCATGTTGAATAACCACTTTTTAAACCCTCACAGTGACCAAAACTGCCATTTTTACAGAGTTTTGCTTACTCAAAATCTTCAATTTTGACCAATTTCAGGCACAGAAATGACTTTAAACACACTTATTTTAGTTGAAAAAGTAATAACTCACATCCAACCGTCATTTAAAGTCAAAAGATTAAATGTTAAAATTTCATCAATATTGACCATTTTTTCAACGTTCGACTGGTCCGGGGTCATCGTTTTTCATCAGAAAATGGATTTTTTGGACTCTACCAAAAATGATTCAACATGTCATTTGGATCAGGCCTCATGTTGAATAACCACTTTTTAAACCCTCACAGTGACCAAAACTGCCATTTTTACAGTTTTGCTTACTCAAAATCTTCAATTTTGACCAATTTCAGGCACAGAAATGACTTTAAACACACTTATTTTAGTTGAAAAAGTAATAACTCACATCCAACCGTCATTTAAAGTCAAAAGATGAAATGTTAAAATTTCATCAATATTGACCATTTTTTCAACGTTCGACTGGTCCGGGGTCAGCGTTTTTCATCAGAAAATGGATTTTTTGGACTCTACCAAAAATGATAAAAAATTTCATTTTGATCGGGCCTCATGTTGAATAACCACTTTTTAAACCCTCACAGTGACCAAAACTGCCATTTTTACAGAGTTTTGCTTACTCAAAATCTTCAATTTTGACCAATTTCAGGCACAGAAATGACTTTAAACACACTTATTTTAGTTGAAAAAGTAATAACTCACATCCAACCGTCATTTAAAGTCAAAAGATTAAATGTTAAAATTTCATCAATATTGACCATTTTTTCAACGTTCGACTGGTCCGGGGTCATCGTTTTTCATCAGAAAATTGATTTTTTGGACTCTACCAAAAATGATTCAAAATGTCATTTTGATCGGGCCTCATGTTGAATAACCACTTTTTAAACCCTCACAGTGACCAAAACTGCCATTTTTACAGAGTTTTGCTTACTCAAAATCTTCAATTTTGACCAATTTCAGGCACAGAAATGACTTTAAACACACTTATTTTAGTTGAAAAAGTAATAACTCACATCCAACCGTCATTTAAAGTCAAAAGATTAAATGTTAAAATTTCATCAATATTGACCATTTTTTCAACGTTCGACTGGTCCGGGGTCATCGTTTTTCATCAGAAAATGGATTTTTTGGACTCTACCAAAAATGATTCAACATGTCATTTGGATCAGGCCTCATGTTGAATAACCACTTTTTAAACCCTCACAGTGACCAAAACTGCCATTTTTACAGTTTTGCTTACTCAAAATCTTCAATTTTGACCAATTTCAGGCACAGAAATGACTTTAAACACACTTATTTTAGTTGAAAAAGTAATAACTCACATCCAACCGCCATTTAAAGTCAAAAGATTAAATGTTAAAATTTCATCAATATTGACCATTTTTTCAACGTTCGACTGGTCCGGGGTCATCGTTTTTCATCAGAAAATGGATTTTTTGGACTCTACCAAAAATGATTCAAAATGTCATTTGGATCGGGCCTCATGTTGAATAACCACTTTTTAAACCCTCACAGTGACCAAAACTGCCATTTTTACAGAGTTTCGCTTACTCAAAATCTTCAATTTTGACCAATTTCAGGCACAGAAATGACTTTAAACACACTTATTTTAGTTGAAAAAGTAATAACTCACATCCAACCGTCATTTAAAGTCAAAAGATTAAATGTTAAAATTTCATCAATATTGACCATTTTTTCAACGTTCGACTGGTCCGGGGTCATCGTTTTTCATCAGAAAATTGATTTTTTGGACTCTACCAAAAATGATTCAAAATGTCATTTTGATCGGGCCTCATGTTGAATAACCACTTTTTAAACCCTCACAGTGACCAAAACTGCCATTTTTACAGAGTTTTGCTTACTCAAAATCTTCAATTTTGACCAATTTCAGGCACAGAAATGACTTTAAACACACTTATTTTAGTTGAAAAAGTAATAACTCACATCCAACCGTCATTTAAAGTCAAAAGATTAAATGTTAAAATTTCATCAATATTGACCATTTTTTCAACGTTCGACTGGTCCGGGGTCATCGTTTTTCATCAGAAAATTGATTTTTTGGACTCTACCAAAAATGATTCAAAATGTCATTTTGATCGGGCCTCATGTTGAATAACCACTTTTTAAACCCTCACAGTGACCAAAACTGCCATTTTTACAGTTTTGCTTACTCAAAATCTTCAATTTTGACCAATTTCAGGCACAGAAATGACTTTAAACACACTTATTTTAGTTGAAAAAGTAATAACTCACATCCAACCGTCATTTAAAGTCAAAAGATTAAATGTTAAAATTTCATCAATATTGACCATTTTTTCAACGTTCGACTGGTCCGGGGTCATCGTTTTTCATCAGAAAATTGATTTTTTGGACTCTACCAAAAATGATTCAAAATGTCATTTGGATCGGGCCTCATGTTGAATAACCACTTTTTAAACCCTCACAGTGACCAAAACTGCCATTTTTACAGAGTTTTGCTTACTCAAAATCTTCAATTTTGACCAATTTCAGGCACAGAAATGACTTTAAACACACTTATTTTAGTTGAAAAAGTAATAACTCACATCCAACCGTCATTTAAAGTCAAAAGATTAAATGTTAAAATTTCATCAATATTGACCATTTTTTCAATGTTCGACTGGTCCGGGGTCATCGTTTTTCATCAGAAAATGGATTTTTTGGACTCTACCAAAAATGATTCAACATGTCATTTGGATCAGGCCTCATGTTGAATAACCACTTTTTAAACCCTCACAGTGACCAAAACTGCCATTTTTACAGTTTTGCTTACTCAAAATCTTCAATTTTGACCAATTTCAGGCACAGAAATGACTTTAAACACACTTATTTTAGTTGAAAAAGTAATAACTCACATCCAACCGCCATTTAAAGTCAAAAGATTAAATGTTAAAATTTCATCAATATTGACCATTTTTTCAACGTTCGACTGGTCCGGGGTCATCGTTTTTCATCAGAAAATTGATTTTTTGGACTCTACCAAAAATGATTCAAAATGTCATTTTGATCGGGCCTCATGTTGAATAACCACTTTTTAAACCCTCACAGTGACCAAAACTGCCATTTTTACAGAGTTTTGCTTACTCAAAATCTTCAATTTTGACCAATTTCAGGCACAGAAATGACTTTAAACACACTTATTTTAGTTGAAAAAGTATTAACTCACATCCAACCGTCATTTAAAGTCAAAAGATTAAATGTTAAAATTTCATCAATATTGACCATTTTTTCAACGTTCGACTGGTCCGGGGTCATCGTTTTTCATCAGAAAATGGATTTTTTGGACTCTACCAAAAATGATAAAAAATGTCATTTGGATCGGGCCTCATGTTGAATAACCACTTTTTAAACCCTCACAGTGACCAAAACTGCCATTTTTACAGAGTTTTGCTTACTCAAAATCTTCAATTTTGACCAATTTCAGGCACAGAAATGACTTTAAACACACTTATTTTAGTTGAAAAAGTAATAACTCACATCCAACCGTCATTTAAAGTCAAAAGATTAAATGTTAAAATTTCATCAATATTGACCATTTTTTCAACGTTCGACTGGTCCGGGGTCATCGTTTTTCATCAGAAAATTGATTTTTTGGACTCTACCAAAAATGATTCAAAATGTCATTTTGATCGGGCCTCATGTTGAATAACCACTTTTTAAACCCTCACAGTGACCAAAACTGCCATTTTTACAGAGTTTTGCTTACTCAAAATCTTCAATTTTGACCAATTTCAGGCACAGAAATGACTTTAAACACACTTATTTTAGTTGAAAAAGTAATAACTCACATCCAACCGTCATTTAAAGTCAAAAGATTAAATGTTAAAATGTCATCAATATTGACCATTTTTTCAACGTTCGACTGGTCCGGGGTCATCGTTTTTCATCAGAAAATGGATTTTTTGGACTCTACCAAAAATGATTCAAAATGTCATTTGGATCGGGCCTCATGTTGAATAACCACTTTTTAAACCCTCACAGTGACCAAAACTGCCATTTTTACAGAGTTTTGCTTACTCAAAATCTTCAATTTTGACCAATTTCAGGCACAGAAATGACTTTAAACACACTTATTTTAGTTGAAAAAGTATTAACTCACATCCAACCGTCATTTAAAGTCAAAAGATTAAATGTTAAAATTTCATCAATATTGACCATTTTTTCAACGTTCGACTGGTCCGGGGTCATCGTTTTTCATCAGAAAATTGATTTTTTGGACTCTACCAAAAATGATAAAAAATGTCATTTGGATCGGGCCTCATGTTGAATAACCACTTTTTAAACCCTCACAGTGACCAAAACTGCCATTTTTACAGAGTTTTGCTTACTCAAAATCTTCAATTTTGACCAATTTCAGGCACAGAAATGACTTTAAACACACTTATTTTAGTTGAAAAAGTAATAACTCACATCCAACCGTCATTTAAAGTCAAAAGATTAAATGTTAAAATTTCATCAATATTGACCATTTTTTCAACGTTCGACTGGTCCGGGGTCATCGTTTTTCATCAGAAAATGGATTTTTTGGACTCTACCAAAAATGATTCAACATGTCATTTGGATCAGGCCTCATGTTGAATAACCACTTTTTAAACCCTCACAGTGACCAAAACTGCCATTTTTACAGTTTTGCTTACTCAAAATCTTCAATTTTGACCAATTTCAGGCACAGAAATGACTTTAAACACACTTATTTTAGTTGAAAAAGTAATAACTCACATCCAACCGTCATTTAAAGTCAAAAGATGAAATGTTAAAATTTCATCAATATTGACCATTTTTTCAACGTTCGACTGGTCCGGGGTCAGCGTTTTTCATCAGAAAATGGATTTTTTGGACTCTACCAAAAATGATAAAAAATTTCATTTTGATCGGGCCTCATGTTGAATAACCACTTTTTAAACCCTCACAGTGACCAAAACTGCCATTTTTACAGAGTTTTGCTTACTCAAAATCTTCAATTTTGACCAATTTCAGGCACAGAAATGACTTTAAACACACTTATTTTAGTTGAAAAAGTAATAACTCACATCCAACCGTCATTTAAAGTCAAAAGATTAAATGTTAAAATTTCATCAATATTGACCATTTTTTCAACGTTCGACTGGTCCGGGGTCATCGTTTTTCATCAGAAAATTGATTTTTTGGACTCTACCAAAAATGATTCAAAATGTCATTTTGATCGGGCCTCATGTTGAATAACCACTTTTTAAACCCTCACAGTGACCAAAACTGCCATTTTTACAGAGTTTTGCTTACTCAAAATCTTCAATTTTGACCAATTTCAGGCACAGAAATGACTTTAAACACACTTATTTTAGTTGAAAAAGTAATAACTCACATCCAACCGTCATTTAAAGTCAAAAGATTAAATGTTAAAATTTCATCAATATTGACCATTTTTTCAACGTTCGACTGGTCCGGGGTCATCGTTTTTCATCAGAAAATGGATTTTTTGGACTCTACCAAAAATGATTCAAAATGTCATTTGGATCGGGCCTCATGTTGAATAACCACTTTTTAAACCCTCACAGTGACCAAAACTGCCATTTTTACAGAGTTTCGCTTACTCAAAATCTTCAATTTTGACCAATTTCAGGCACAGAAATGACTTTAAACACACTTATTTTAGTTGAAAAAGTAATAACTCACATCCAACCGTCATTTAAAGTCAAAAGATTAAATGTTAAAATTTCATCAATATTGACCATTTTTTCAACGTTCGACTGGTCCGGGGTCATCGTTTTTCATCAGAAAATTGATTTTTTGGACTCTACCAAAAATGATTCAAAATGTCATTTTGATCGGGCCTCATGTTGAATAACCACTTTTTAAACCCTCACAGTGACCAAAACTGCCATTTTTACAGAGTTTTGCTTACTCAAAATCTTCAATTTTGACCAATTTCAGGCACAGAAATGACTTTAAACACACTTATTTTAGTTGAAAAAGTAATAACTCACATCCAACCGTCATTTAAAGTCAAAAGATTAAATGTTAAAATGTCATCAATATTGACCATTTTTTCAACGTTCGACTGGTCCGGGGTCATCGTTTTTCATCAGAAAATGGATTTTTTGGACTCTACCAAAAATGATTCAAAATGTCATTTGGATCGGGCCTCATGTTGAATAACCACTTTTTAAACCCTCACAGTGACCAAAACTGCCATTTTTACAGAGTTTTGCTTACTCAAAATCTTCAATTTTGACCAATTTCAGGCACAGAAATGACTTTAAACACACTTATTTTAGTTGAAAAAGTATTAACTCACATCCAACCGTCATTTAAAGTCAAAAGATTAAATGTTAAAATTTCATCAATATTGACCATTTTTTCAACGTTCGACTGGTCCGGGGTCATCGTTTTTCATCAGAAAATTGATTTTTTGGACTCTACCAAAAATGATAAAAAATGTCATTTGGATCGGGCCTCATGTTGAATAACCACTTTTTAAACCCTCACAGTGACCAAAACTGCCATTTTTACAGAGTTTTGCTTACTCAAAATCTTCAATTTTGACCAATTTCAGGCACAGAAATGACTTTAAACACACTTATTTTAGTTGAAAAAGTAATAACTCACATCCAACCGTCATTTAAAGTCAAAAGATTAAATGTTAAAATTTCATCAATATTGACCATTTTTTCAACGTTCGACTGGTCCGGGGTCATCGTTTTTCATCAGAAAATGGATTTTTTGGACTCTACCAAAAATGATTCAACATGTCATTTGGATCAGGCCTCATGTTGAATAACCACTTTTTAAACCCTCACAGTGACCAAAACTGCCATTTTTACAGTTTTGCTTACTCAAAATCTTCAATTTTGACCAATTTCAGGCACAGAAATGACTTTAAACACACTTATTTTAGTTGAAAAAGTAATAACTCACATCCAACCGTCATTTAAAGTCAAAAGATGAAATGTTAAAATTTCATCAATATTGACCATTTTTTCAACGTTCGACTGGTCCGGGGTCAGCGTTTTTCATCAGAAAATGGATTTTTTGGACTCTACCAAAAATGATAAAAAATTTCATTTTGATCGGGCCTCATGTTGAATAACCACTTTTTAAACCCTCACAGTGACCAAAACTGCCATTTTTACAGAGTTTTGCTTACTCAAAATCTTCAATTTTGACCAATTTCAGGCACAGAAATGACTTTAAACACACTTATTTTAGTTGAAAAAGTAATAACTCACATCCAACCGTCATTTAAAGTCAAAAGATTAAATGTTAAAATTTCATCAATATTGACCATTTTTTCAACGTTCGACTGGTCCGGGGTCATCGTTTTTCATCAGAAAATTGATTTTTTGGACTCTACCAAAAATGATTCAAAATGTCATTTTGATCGGGCCTCATGTTGAATAACCACTTTTTAAACCCTCACAGTGACCAAAACTGCCATTTTTACAGAGTTTTGCTTACTCAAAATCTTCAATTTTGACCAATTTCAGGCACAGAAATGACTTTAAACACACTTATTTTAGTTGAAAAAGTAATAACTCACATCCAACCGTCATTTAAAGTCAAAAGATTAAATGTTAAAATTTCATCAATATTGACCATTTTTTCAACGTTCGACTGGTCCGGGGTCATCGTTTTTCATCAGAAAATGGATTTTTTGGACTCTACCAAAAATGATTCAACATGTCATTTGGATCAGGCCTCATGTTGAATAACCACTTTTTAAACCCTCACAGTGACCAAAACTGCCATTTTTACAGTTTTGCTTACTCAAAATCTTCAATTTTGACCAATTTCAGGCACAGAAATGACTTTAAACACACTTATTTTAGTTGAAAAAGTAATAACTCACATCCAACCGCCATTTAAAGTCAAAAGATTAAATGTTAAAATTTCATCAATATTGACCATTTTTTCAACGTTCGACTGGTCCGGGGTCATCGTTTTTCATCAGAAAATGGATTTTTTGGACTCTACCAAAAATGATTCAAAATGTCATTTGGATCGGGCCTCATGTTGAATAACCACTTTTTAAACCCTCACAGTGACCAAAACTGCCATTTTTACAGAGTTTCGCTTACTCAAAATCTTCAATTTTGACCAATTTCAGGCACAGAAATGACTTTAAACACACTTATTTTAGTTGAAAAAGTAATAACTCACATCCAACCGTCATTTAAAGTCAAAAGATTAAATGTTAAAATTTCATCAATATTGACCATTTTTTCAACGTTCGACTGGTCCGGGGTCATCGTTTTTCATCAGAAAATTGATTTTTTGGACTCTACCAAAAATGATTCAAAATGTCATTTTGATCGGGCCTCATGTTGAATAACCACTTTTTAAACCCTCACAGTGACCAAAACTGCCATTTTTACAGAGTTTTGCTTACTCAAAATCTTCAATTTTGACCAATTTCAGGCACAGAAATGACTTTAAACACACTTATTTTAGTTGAAAAAGTAATAACTCACATCCAACCGTCATTTAAAGTCAAAAGATTAAATGTTAAAATTTCATCAATATTGACCATTTTTTCAACGTTCGACTGGTCCGGGGTCATCGTTTTTCATCAGAAAATGGATTTTTTGGACTCTACCAAAAATGATTCAACATGTCATTTGGATCAGGCCTCATGTTGAATAACCACTTTTTAAACCCTCACAGTGACCAAAACTGCCATTTTTACAGTTTTGCTTACTCAAAATCTTCAATTTTGACCAATTTCAGGCACAGAAATGACTTTAAACACACTTATTTTAGTTGAAAAAGTAATAACTCACATCCAACCGTCATTTAAAGTCAAAAGATGAAATGTTAAAATTTCATCAATATTGACCATTTTTTCAACGTTCGACTGGTCCGGGGTCATCGTTTTTCATCAGAAAATGGATTTTTTGGACTCTACCAAAAATGATTCAAAATGTCATTTGGATCGGGCCTCATGTTGAATAACCACTTTTTAAACCCTCACAGTGACCAAAACTGCCATTTTTACAGAGTTTTGCTTAATCAAAATCTTCAATTTTGACCAATTTCAGGCACAGAAATGACTTTAAACACACTTATTTTAGTTGAAAAAGTAATAACTCACATCCAACCGTCATTTAAAGTCAAAAGATTAAATGTTAAAATTTCATCAATATTGACCATTTTTTCAACGTTCGACTGGTCCGGGGTCATCGTTTTTCATCAGAAAATTGATTTTTTGGACTCTACCAAAAATGATTCAAAATGTCATTTTGATCGGGCCTCATGTTGAATAACCACTTTTTAAACCCTCACAGTGACCAAAACTGCCATTTTTACAGAGTTTTGCTTACTCAAAATCTTCAATTTTGACCAATTTCAGGCACAGAAATGACTTTAAACACACTTATTTTAGTTGAAAAAGTATTAACTCACATCCAACCGTCATTTAAAGTCAAAAGATTAAATGTTAAAATTTCATCAATATTGACCATTTTTTCAATGTTCGACTGGTCCGGGGTCATCGTTTTTCATCAGAAAATGGATTTTTTGGACTCTACCAAAAATGATAAAAAATGTCATTTTGATCGGGCCTCATGTTGAATAACCACTTTTTAAACCCTCACAGTGACCAAAACTGCCATTTTTACAGAGTTTTGCTTACTCAAAATCTTCAATTTTGACCAATTTCAGGCACAGAAATGACTTTAACCACACTTATTTTAGTTGAAAAAGTAATAACTCACATCCAACCGTCATTTAAAGTCAAAAGATTAAATGTTAAAATTTCATCAATATTGACCATTTTTTCAACGTTCGACTGGTCCGGGGTCATCGTTTTTCATCAGAAAATTGATTTTTTGGACTCTACCAAAAATGATTCAAAATGTCATTTTGATCGGGCCTCATGTTGAATAACCACTTTTTAAACCCTCACAGTGACCAAAACTGCCATTTTTACAGAGTTTTGCTTACTCAAAATCTTCAATTTTGACCAATTTCAGGCACAGAAATGACTTTAAACACACTTATTTTAGTTGAAAAAGTAATAACTCACATCCAACCGTCATTTAAAGTCAAAAGATTAAATGTTAAAATTTCATCAATATTGACCATTTTTTCAACGTTCGACTGGTCCGGGGTCATCGTTTTTCATCAGAAAATGGATTTTTTGGACTCTACCAAAAATGATTCAAAATGTCATTTGGATCGGGCCTCATGTTGAATAACCACTTTTTAAACCCTCACAGTGACCAAAACTGCCATTTTTACAGAGTTTCGCTTACTCAAAATCTTCAATTTTGACCAATTTCAGGCACAGAAATGACTTTAAACACACTTATTTTAGTTGAAAAAGTAATAACTCACATCCAACCGTCATTTAAAGTCAAAAGATTAAATGTTAAAATTTCATCAATATTGACCATTTTTTCAACGTTCGACTGGTCCGGGGTCATCGTTTTTCATCAGAAAATGGATTTTTTGGACTCTACCAAAAATGATTCAACATGTCATTTGGATCAGGCCTCATGTTGAATAACCACTTTTTAAACCCTCACAGTGACCAAAACTGCCATTTTTACAGTTTTGCTTACTCAAAATCTTCAATTTTGACCAATTTCAGGCACAGAAATGACTTTAAACACACTTATTTTAGTTGAAAAAGTAATAACTCACATCCAACCGTCATTTAAAGTCAAAAGATTAAATGTTAAAATTTCATCAATATTGACCATTTTTTCAACGTTCGACTGGTCCGGGGTCATCGTTTTTCATCAGAAAATTGATTTTTTGGACTCTACCAAAAATGATTCAAAATGTCATTTTGATCGGGCCTCATGTTGAATAACCACTTTTTAAACCCTCACAGTGACCAAAACTGCCATTTTTACAGAGTTTTGCTTACTCAAAATCTTCAATTTTGACCAATTTCAGGCACAGAAATGACTTTAAACACACTTATTTTAGTTGAAAAAGTATTAACTCACATCCAACCGTCATTTAAAGTCAAAAGATTAAATGTTAAAATTTCATCAATATTGACCATTTTTTCAATGTTCGACTGGTCCGGGGTCATCGTTTTTCATCAGAAAATGGATTTTTTGGACTCTACCAAAAATGATAAAAAATGTCATTTGGATCGGGCCTCATGTTGAATAACCACTTTTTAAACCCTCACAGTGACCAAAACTGCCATTTTTACAGAGTTTTGCTTACTCAAAATCTTCAATTTTGACCAATTTCAGGCACAGAAATGACTTTAAACACACTTATTTTAGTTGAAAAAGTAATAACTCACATCCAACCGTCATTTAAAGTCAAAAGATTAAATGTTAAAATTTCATCAATATTGACCATTTTTTCAACGTTCGACTGGTCCGGGGTCATCGTTTTTCATCAGAAAATTGATTTTTTGGACTCTACCAAAAATGATTCAAAATGTCATTTTGATCGGGCCTCATGTTGAATAACCACTTTTTAAACCCTCACAGTGACCAAAACTGCCATTTTTACAGAGTTTTGCTTACTCAAAATCTTCAATTTTGACCAATTTCAGGCACAGAAATGACTTTAAACACACTTATTTTAGTTGAAAAAGTAATAACTCACATCCAACCGTCATTTAAAGTCAAAAGATTAAATGTTAAAATTTCATCAATATTGACCATTTTTTCAACGTTCGACTGGTCCGGGGTCATCGTTTTTCATCAGAAAATGGATTTTTTGGACTCTACCAAAAATGATTCAAAATGTCATTTGGATCGGGCCTCATGTTGAATAACCACTTTTTAAACCCTCACAGTGACCAAAACTGCCATTTTTACAGAGTTTCGCTTACTCAAAATCTTCAATTTTGACCAATTTCAGGCACAGAAATGACTTTAAACACACTTATTTTAGTTGAAAAAGTAATAACTCACATCCAACCGTCATTTAAAGTCAAAAGATTAAATGTTAAAATTTCATCAATATTGACCATTTTTTCAACGTTCGACTGGTCCGGGGTCAGCGTTTTTCATCAGAAAATGGATTTTTTGGACTCTACCAAAAATGATAAAAAATTTCATTTTGATCGGGCCTCATGTTGAATAACCACTTTTTAAACCCTCACAGTGACCAAAACTGCCATTTTTACAGAGTTTTGCTTACTCAAAATCTTCAATTTTGACCAATTTCAGGCACAGAAATGACTTTAAACACACTTATTTTAGTTGAAAAAGTAATAACTCACATCCAACCGTCATTTAAAGTCAAAAGATTAAATGTTAAAATTTCATCAATATTGACCATTTTTTCAACGTTCGACTGGTCCGGGGTCATCGTTTTTCATCAGAAAATTGATTTTTTGGACTCTACCAAAAATGATTCAAAATGTCATTTTGATCGGGCCTCATGTTGAATAACCACTTTTTAAACCCTCACAGTGACCAAAACTGCCATTTTTACAGAGTTTTGCTTACTCAAAATCTTCAATTTTGACCAATTTCAGGCACAGAAATGACTTTAAACACACTTATTTTAGTTGAAAAAGTAATAACTCACATCCAACCGTCATTTAAAGTCAAAAGATTAAATGTTAAAATTTCATCAATATTGACCATTTTTTCAACGTTCGACTGGTCCGGGGTCATCGTTTTTCATCAGAAAATGGATTTTTTGGACTCTACCAAAAATGATTCAAAATGTCATTTGGATCGGGCCTCATGTTGAATAACCACTTTTTAAACCCTCACAGTGACCAAAACTGCCATTTTTACAGAGTTTCGCTTACTCAAAATCTTCAATTTTGACCAATTTCAGGCACAGAAATGACTTTAAACACACTTATTTTAGTTGAAAAAGTAATAACTCACATCCAACCGTCATTTAAAGTCAAAAGATTAAATGTTAAAATTTCATCAATATTGACCATTTTTTCAACGTTCGACTGGTCCGGGGTCATCGTTTTTCATCAGAAAATTGATTTTTTGGACTCTACCAAAAATGATTCAAAATGTCATTTTGATCGGGCCTCATGTTGAATAACCACTTTTTAAACCCTCACAGTGACCAAAACTGCCATTTTTACAGAGTTTTGCTTACTCAAAATCTTCAATTTTGACCAATTTCAGGCACAGAAATGACTTTAAACACACTTATTTTAGTTGAAAAAGTAATAACTCACATCCAACCGTCATTTAAAGTCAAAAGATTAAATGTTAAAATTTCATCAATATTGACCATTTTTTCAACGTTCGACTGGTCCGGGGTCATCGTTTTTCATCAGAAAATGGATTTTTTGGACTCTACCAAAAATGATTCAACATGTCATTTGGATCAGGCCTCATGTTGAATAACCACTTTTTAAACCCTCACAGTGACCAAAACTGCCATTTTTACAGTTTTGCTTACTCAAAATCTTCAATTTTGACCAATTTCAGGCACAGAAATGACTTTAAACACACTTATTTTAGTTGAAAAAGTAATAACTCACATCCAACCGTCATTTAAAGTCAAAAGATGAAATGTTAAAATTTCATCAATATTGACCATTTTTTCAACGTTCGACTGGTCCGGGGTCATCGTTTTTCATCAGAAAATGGATTTTTTGGACTCTACCAAAAATGATTCAAAATGTCATTTGGATCGGGCCTCATGTTGAATAACCACTTTTTAAACCCTCACAGTGACCAAAACTGCCATTTTTACAGAGTTTTGCTTAATCAAAATCTTCAATTTTGACCAATTTCAGGCACAGAAATGACTTTAAACACACTTATTTTAGTTGAAAAAGTAATAACTCACATCCAACCGTCATTTAAAGTCAAAAGATTAAATGTTAAAATTTCATCAATATTGACCATTTTTTCAACGTTCGACTGGTCCGGGGTCATCGTTTTTCATCAGAAAATTGATTTTTTGGACTCTACCAAAAATGATTCAAAATGTCATTTTGATCGGGCCTCATGTTGAATAACCACTTTTTAAACCCTCACAGTGACCAAAACTGCCATTTTTACAGAGTTTTGCTTACTCAAAATCTTCAATTTTGACCAATTTCAGGCACAGAAATGACTTTAAACACACTTATTTTAGTTGAAAAAGTATTAACTCACATCCAACCGTCATTTAAAGTCAAAAGATTAAATGTTAAAATTTCATCAATATTGACCATTTTTTCAATGTTCGACTGGTCCGGGGTCATCGTTTTTCATCAGAAAATGGATTTTTTGGACTCTACCAAAAATGATAAAAAATGTCATTTGGATCGGGCCTCATGTTGAATAACCACTTTTTAAACCCTCACAGTGACCAAAACTGCCATTTTTACAGAGTTTTGCTTACTCAAAATCTTCAATTTTGACCAATTTCAGGCACAGAAATGACTTTAAACACACTTATTTTAGTTGAAAAAGTAATAACTCACATCCAACCGTCATTTAAAGTCAAAAGATTAAATGTTAAAATTTCATCAATATTGACCATTTTTTCAACGTTCGACTGGTCCGGGGTCATCGTTTTTCATCAGAAAATTGAATTTTTTGGACTCTACCAAAAATGATTCAAAATGTCATTTTGATCGGGCCTCATGTTGAATAACCACTTTTTAAACCCTCACAGTGACCAAAACTGCCATTTTTACAGAGTTTTGCTTACTCAAAATCTTCAATTTTGACCAATTTCAGGCACAGAAATGACTTTAAACACACTTATTTTAGTTGAAAAAGTAATAACTCACATCCAACCGTCATTTAAAGTCAAAAGATTAAATGTTAAAATTTCATCAATATTGACCATTTTTTCAACGTTCGACTGGTCCGGGGTCATCGTTTTTCATCAGAAAATGGATTTTTTGGACTCTACCAAAAATGATTCAAAATGTCATTTGGATCGGGCCTCATGTTGAATAACCACTTTTTAAACCCTCACAGTGACCAAAACTGCCATTTTTACAGAGTTTCGCTTACTCAAAATCTTCAATTTTGACCAATTTCAGGCACAGAAATGACTTTAAACACACTTATTTTAGTTGAAAAAGTAATAACTCACATCCAACCGTCATTTAAAGTCAAAAGATTAAATGTTAAAATTTCATCAATATTGACCATTTTTTCAACGTTCGACTGGTCCGGGGTCATCGTTTTTCATCAGAAAATTGATTTTTTGGACTCTACCAAAAATGATTCAAAATGTCATTTTGATTGGGCCTCATGTTGAATAACCACTTTTTAAACCCTCACAGTGACCAAAACTGCCATTTTTACAGAGTTTTGCTTACTGAAAATCTTCAATTTTGACCAATTTCAGGCACAGAAATGACTTTAAACACACTTATTTTAGTTGAAAAAGTAATAACTCACATCCAACCGTCATTTAAAGTCAAAAGATTAAATGTTAAAATTTCATCAATATTGACCATTTTTTCAACGTTCGACTGGTCCGGGGTCATCGTTTTTCATCAGAAAATTGATTTTTTGGACTCTACCAAAAATGATTCAAAATGTCATTTGGATCGGGCCTCATGTTGAATAACCACTTTTTAAACCCTCACAGTGACCAAAACTGCCATTTTTACAGAGTTTTGCTTACTCAAAATCTTCAATTTTGACCAATTTCAGGCACAGAAATGACTTTAAACACACTTATTTTAGTTGAAAAAGTAATAACTCACATCCAACCGTCATTTAAAGTCAAAAGATTAAATGTTAAAATTTCATCAATATTGACCATTTTTTCAACGTTCGACTGGTCCGGGGTCATCGTTTTTCATCAGAAAATGGATTTTTTGGACTCTACCAAAAATGATTCAACATGTCATTTGGATCAGGCCTCATGTTGAATAACCACTTTTTAAACCCTCACAGTGACCAAAACTGCCATTTTTACAGTTTTGCTTACTCAAAATCTTCAATTTTGACCAATTTCAGGCACAGAAATGACTTTAAACACACTTATTTTAGTTGAAAAAGTAATAACTCACATCCAACCGTCATTTAAAGTCAAAAGATTAAATGTTAAAATTTCATCAATATTGACCATTTTTTCAACGTTCGACTGGTCCGGGGTCATCGTTTTTCATCAGAAAATGGATTTTTTGGACTCTACCAAAAATGATTCAAAATGTCATTTGGATCGGGCCTCATGTTGAATAACCACTTTTTAAACCCTCACGGTGACCAAAACTGCCATTTTTACAGAGTTTTGCTTACTCAAAATCTTCAATTTTGACCAATTTCAGGCACAGAAATGACTTTAAACACACTTATTTTAGTTGAAAAAGTAATAACTCACATCCAACCGTCATTTAAAGTCAAAAGATTAAATGTTAAAATTTCATCAATATTGACCATTTTTTCAACGTTCGACTGGTCCGGGGTCATCGTTTTTCATCAGAAAATGGATTTTTTGGACTCTACCAAAAATGATTCAAAATGTCATTTGGATCGGGCCTCATGTTGAATAACCACTTTTTAAACCCTCACGGTGACCAAAACTGCCATTTTTACAGAGTTTTGCTTACTCAAAATCTTCAATTTTGACCAATTTCAGGCACAGAAATGACTTTAAACACACTTATTTTAGTTGAAAAAGTAATAACTCACATCCAACCGTCATTTAAAGTCAAAAGATTAAATGTTAAAATTTCATCAATATTGACCATTTTTTCAACGTTCGACTGGTCCGGGGTCATCGTTTTTCATCAGAAAATTGATTTTTTGGACTCTACCAAAAATGATTCAAAATGTCATTTGGATCGGGCCTCATGTTGAATAACCACTTTTTAAACCCTCACAGTGACCAAAACTGCCATTTTTACAGAGTTTTGCTTACTCAAAATCTTCAATTTTGACCAATTTCAGGCACAGAAATGACTTTAAACACACTTATTTTAGTTGAAAAAGTAATAACTCACATCCAACCGTCATTTAAAGTCAAAAGATTAAATGTTAAAATTTCATCAATATTGACCATTTTTTCAACGTTCGACTGGTCCGGGGTCATCGTTTTTCATCAGAAAATGGATTTTTTGGACTCTACCAAAAATGATTCAAAATGTCATTTGGATCGGGCCTCATGTTGAATAACCACTTTTTAAACCCTCACGGTGACCAAAACTGCCATTTTTACAGAGTTTTGCTTACTCAAAATCTTCAATTTTGACCAATTTCAGGCACAGAAATGACTTTAAACACACTTATTTTAGTTGAAAAAGTAATAACTCACATCCAACCGTCATTTAAAGTCAAAAGATTAAATGTTAAAATTTCATCAATATTGACCATTTTTTCAACGTTCGACTGGTCCGGGGTCATCGTTTTTCATCAGAAAATTGATTTTTTGGACTCTACCAAAAATGATTCAAAATGTCATTTGGATCGGGCCTCATGTTGAATAACCACTTTTTAAACCCTCACAGTGACCAAAACTGCCATTTTTACAGAGTTTTGCTTACTCAAAATCTTCAATTTTGACCAATTTCAGGCACAGAAATGACTTTAAACACACTTATTTTAGTTGAAAAAGTAATAACTCACATCCAACCGTCATTTAAAGTCAAAAGATTAAATGTTAAAATTTCATCAATATTGACCATTTTTTCAACGTTCGACTGGTCCGGGGTCATCGTTTTTCATCAGAAAATGGATTTTTTGGACTCTACCAAAAATGATTCAAAATGTCATTTTGATCGGGCCTCATGTTGAATAACCACTTTTTAAACCCTCACAGTGACCAAAACTGCCATTTTTACAGAGTTTTGCTTACTCAAAATCTTCAATTTTGACCAATTTCAGGCACAGAAATGACTTTAAACACACTTATTTTAGTTGAAAAAGTAATAACTCACATCCAACCGTCATTTAAAGTCAAAAGATTAAATGTTAAAATTTCATCAATATTGACCGATTTTTCAACGTTCGACTGGTCCGGGGTCATCGTTTTTCATCAGAAAATTGATTTTTTGGACTCTACCAAAAATGATTCAAAATGTCATTTGGATCGGGCCTCATGTTGAATAACCACTTTTTAAACCCTCACAGTGACCAAAATTGCCATTTTTACAGAGTTTTGCTTACTCAAAATCTTCAATTTTGACCAATTTCAGGCACAGAAATGACTTTAAACACACTTATTTTAGTTGAAAAAGTAATAACTCACATCCAACCGTCATTTAAAGTCAAAAGATTAAATGTTAAAATTTCATCAATATTGACCATTTTTTCAACGTTCGACTGGTCCGGGGTCATCGTTTTTCATCAGAAAATTGATTTTTTGGACTCTACCAAAAATGATTCAAAATGTCATTTTGATCGGGCCTCATGTTGAATAACCACTTTTTAAACCCTCACAGTGACCAAAACTGCCATTTTTACAGAGTTTTGCTTACTCAAAATCTTCAATTTTGACCAATTTCAGGCACAGAAATGACTTTAAACACACTTATTTTAGTTGAAAAAGTAATAACTCACATCCAACCGTCATTTAAAGTCAAAAGATTAAATGTTAAAATTTCATCAATATTGACCATTTTTTCAACGTTCGACTGGTCCGGGGTCATCGTTTTTCATCAGAAAATTGATTTTTTGGACTCTACCAAAAATGATTCAAAATGTCATTTGGATCGGGCCTCATGTTGAATAACCACTTTTTAAACCCTCACAGTGACCAAAACTGCCATTTTTACAGAGTTTTGCTTACTCAAAATCTTCAATTTTGACCAATTTCAGGCACAGAAATGACTTTAAACACACTTATTTTAGTTGAAAAAGTAATAACTCACATCCAACCGTCATTTAAAGTCAAAAGATTAAATGTTAAAATTTCATCAATATTGACCATTTTTTCAACGTTCGACTGGTCCGGGGTCATCGTTTTTCATCAGAAAATGGATTTTTTGGACTCTACCAAAAATGATTCAAAATGTCATTTTGATCGGGCCTCATGTTGAATAACCACTTTTTAAACCCTCACAGTGACCAAAACTGCCATTTTTGCAGAGTTTTGCTTACTCAAAATCTTCAATTTTGACCAATTTCAGGCACAGAAATGACTTTAAACACCCTTATTTTAGTTGAAAAAGTAATAACTCACATCCAACCGTCATTTAAAGTCAAAAGATTAAATGTTAAAATTTCATCAATATTGACCATTTTTTCAACGTTCGACTGGTCCGGGGTCATCGTTTTTCATCAGAAAATTGATTTTTTGGACTCTACCAAAAATGATTCAAAATGTCATTTGGATCGGGCCTCATGTTGAATAACCACTTTTTAAACCCTCACAGTGACCAAAACTGCCATTTTTACAGAGTTTTGCTTACTCAAAATCTTCAATTTTGACCAATTTCAGGCACAGAAATGACTTTAAACACACTTATTTTAGTTGAAAAAGTAATAACTCACATCCAACCGTCATTTAAAGTCAAAAGATTAAATGTTAAAATTTCATCAATATTGACCATTTTTTCAACGTTCGACTGGTCCGGGGTCATCGTTTTTCATCAGAAAATGGATTTTTTGGACTCTACCAAAAATGATTCAAAATGTCATTTTGATCGGGCCTCATGTTGAATAACCACTTTTTAAACCCTCACAGTGACCAAAACTGCCATTTTTACAGAGTTTTGCTTACTCAAAATCTTCAATTTTGACCAATTTCAGGCACAGAAATGACTTTAAACACACTTATTTTAGTTGAAAAAGTAATAACTCACATCCAACCGTCATTTAAAGTCAAAAGATTAAATGTTAAAATTTCATCAATATTGACCATTTTTTCAACGTTCGACTGGTCCGGGGTCATCGTTTTTCATCAGAAAATTGATTTTTTGGACTCTACCAAAAATGATTCAAAATGTCATTTGGATCGGGCCTCATGTTGAATAACCACTTTTTAAACCCTCACAGTGACCAAAATTGCCATTTTTACAGAGTTTTGCTTACTCAAAATCTTCAATTTTGACCAATTTCAGGCACAGAAATGACTTTAAACACACTTATTTTAGTTGAAAAAGTAATAACTCACATCCAACCGTCATTTAAAGTCAAAAGATTAAATGTTAAAATTTCATCAATATTGACCATTTTTTCAACGTTCGACTGGTCCGGGGTCATCGTTTTTCATCAGAAAATTGATTTTTTGGACTCTACCAAAAATGATTCAAAATGTCATTTTGATCGGGCCTCATGTTGAATAACCACTTTTTAAACCCTCACAGTGACCAAAACTGCCATTTTTACAGAGTTTTGCTTACTCAAAATCTTCAATTTTGACCAATTTCAGGCACAGAAATGACTTTAAACACACTTATTTTAGTTGAAAAAGTAATAACTCACTTCCAACCGTCATTTAAAGTCAAAAGATTAAATGTTAAAATTTCATCAATATTGACCATTTTTTCAACGTTCGACTGGTCCGGGGTCATCGTTTTTCATCAGAAAATTGATTTTTTGGACTCTACCAAAAATGATTCAAAATGTCATTTGGATCGGGCCTCATGTTGAATAACCACTTTTTAAACCCTCACAGTGACCAAAACTGCCATTTTTACAGAGTTTTGCTTACTCAAAATCTTCAATTTTGACCAATTTCAGGCACAGAAATGACTTTAAACACACTTATTTTAGTTGAAAAAGTAATAACTCACATCCAACCGTCATTTAAAGTCAAAAGATTAAATGTTAAAATTTCATCAATATTGACCATTTTTTCAACGTTCGACTGGTCCGGGGTCATCGTTTTTCATCAGAAAATTGATTTTTTGGACTCTACCAAAAATGATTCAAAATGTCATTTTGATCGGGCCTCATGTTGAATAACCACTTTTTAAACCCTCACAGTGACCAAAACTGCCATTTTTACAGAGTTTTGCTTACTCAAAATCTTCAATTTTGACCAATTTCAGGCACAGAAATGACTTTAAACACACTTATTTTAGTTGAAAAAGTAATAACTCACATCCAACCGTCATTTAAAGTCAAAAGATTAAATGTTAAAATTTCATCAATATTGACCATTTTTTCAACGTTCGACTGGTCCGGGGTCATCGTTTTTCATCAGAAAATTGATTTTTTGGACTCTACCAAAAATGATTCAAAATGTCATTTGGATCGGGCCTCATGTTGAATAACCACTTTTTAAACCCTCACAGTGACCAAAACTGCCATTTTTGCAGAGTTTTGCTTACTCAAAATCTTCAATTTTGACCAATTTCAGGCACAGAAATGACTTTAAACACCCTTATTTTAGTTGAAAAAGTAATAACTCACATCCAACCGTCATTTAAAGTCAAAAGATTAAATGTTAAAATTTCATCAATATTGACCATTTTTTCAACGTTCGACTGGTCCGGGGTCATCGTTTTTCATCAGAAAATTGATTTTTTGGACTCTACCAAAAATGATTCAAAATGTCATTTTGATCGGGCCTCATGTTGAATAACCACTTTTTAAACCCTCACAGTGACCAAAACTGCCATTTTTACAGAGTTTTGCTTACTCAAAATCTTCAATTTTGACCAATTTCAGGCACAGAAATGACTTTAAACACACTTATTTTAGTTGAAAAAGTAATAACTCACATCCAACCGTCATTTAAAGTCAAAAGATTAAATGTTAAAATTTCATCAATATTGACCATTTTTTCAATGTTCGACTGGTCCGGGGTCATCGTTTTTCATCAGAAAATGGATTTTTTGGACTCTACCAAAAATGATTCAAAATGTCATTTGGATCGGGCCTCATGTTGAATAACCACTTTTTAAACCCTCACGGTGACCAAAACTGCCATTTTTACAGAGTTTTGCTTACTCAAAATCTTCAATTTTGACCAATTTCAGGCACAGAAATGACTTTAAACACACTTATTTTAGTTGAAAAAGTAATAACTCACATCCAACCGTCATTTAAAGTCAAAAGATTAAATGTTAAAATTTCATCAATATTGACCATTTTTTCAACGTTCGACTGGTCCGGGGTCATCGTTTTTCATCAGAAAATTGATTTTTTGGACTCTACCAAAAATGATTCAAAATGTCATTTGGATCGGGCCTCATGTTGAATAACCACTTTTTAAACCCTCACGGTGACCAAAATTGCCATTTTTACAGAGTTTTGCTTACTCAAAATCTTCAATTTTGACCAATTTCAGGCACAGAAATGACTTTAAACACACTTATTTTAGTTGAAAAAGTAATAACTCACATCCAACCGTCATTTAAAGTCAAAAGATTAAATGTTAAAATTTCATCAATATTGACCATTTTTTCAACGTTCGACTGGTCCGGGGTCATCGTTTTTCACCAGAAAATGGATTTTTTGGACTCTACCAAAAATGATTCAACATGTCATTTGGATCAGGCCTCATGTTGAATAACCACTTTTTAAACCCTCACAGTGACCAAAACTGCCATTTTTACAGTTTTGCTTACTCAAAATCTTCAATTTTGACCAATTTCAGGCACAGAAATGACTTTAAACACACTTATTTTAGTTGAAAAAGTAATAACTCACATCCAACCGTCATTTAAAGTCAAAAGATTAAATGTTAAAATTTCATCAATATTGACCATTTTTTCAACGTTCGACTGGTCCGGGGTCATCGTTTTTCATCAGAAAATGGATTTTTTGGACTCTACCAAAAATGATTCAAAATGTCATTTGGATCGGGCCTCATGTTGAATAACCACTTTTTAAACCCTCACAGTGACCAAAACTGCCATTTTTTCAGAGTTTTGCTCACTCAAAATCTTCAATTTTGACCAATTTCAGGCACAGAAATGACTTTAAACACACTTATTTTAGTTGAAAAAGTAATAACTCACATCCAACTGTCATTTAAAGTCAAAAGATTAAATGTTAAAATTTCATCAATATTGACCATTTTTTCAACGTTCGACTGGTCCGGGGTCATCGTTTTTCATCAGAAAATTGATGTTTTGGACTCTACCAAAAATGATTCAAAATGTCATTTTGATCGGGCCTCATGTTGAATAACCACTTTTTAAACCCTCACAGTGACCAAAATTGCCATTTTTACAGAGTTTTGCTTACTCAAAATCTTCAATTTTGACCAATTTCAGGCACAGAAATGACTTTAAACACACTTATTTTAGTTGAAAAAGTATTAACTCACATCCAACCGTCATTTAAAGTCAAAAGATTAAATGTTAAAATTTCATCAATATTGACCATTTTTTCAACGTTCGACTGGTCCGGGGTCATCGTTTTTCATCAGAAAATGGATTTTTTGGACTCTACCAAAAATGATAAAAAATGTCATTTGGATCGGGCCTCATGTTGAATAACCACTTTTTAAACCCTCACAGTGACCAAAACTGCCATTTTTACAGAGTTTTGCTTACTCAAAATCTTCAATTTTGACCAATTTCAGGCACAGAAATGACTTTAAACACACTTATTTTAGTTGAAAAAGTAATAACTAACATCCAACCGTCATTTAAAGTCAAAAGATTAAATGTTAAAATTTCATCAATATTGACCATTTTTTCAACGTTCGACTGGTCCGGGGTCATCGTTTTTCATCAGAAAATTGATTTTTTGGACTCTACCAAAAATGATTCAAAATGTCATTTGGATCGGGCCTCATGTTGAATAACCACTTTTTAAACCCTCACAGTGACCAAAACTGCAATTTTTACAGAGTTTTGCTTACTCAAAATCTTCAATTTTGACCAATTTCAGGCACAGAAATGACTTTAAACACACTTATTTTAGTTGAAAAAGTAATAACTCACATCCAACCGTCATTTAAAGTCAAAAGATTAAATGTTAAAATTTCATCAATATTGACCATTTTTTCAACGTTCGACTGGTCCGGGGTCATCGTTTTTCATCAGAAAATTGATTTTTTGGACTCTACCAAAAATGATTCAAAATGTCATTTTGATCGGGCCTCATGTTGAATAACCACTTTTTAAACCCTCACAGTGACCAAAACTGCCATTTTTACAGAGTTTTGCTTACTCAAAATCTTCAATTTTGACCAATTTCAGGCACAGAAATGACTTTAAACACACTTATTTTAGTTGAAAAAGTAATAACTCACATCCAACCGTCATTTAAAGTCAAAAGATTAAATGTTAAAATTTCATCAATATTGACCATTTTTTCAACGTTCGACTGGTCCGGGGTCATCGTTTTTCATCAGAAAATTGATTTTTTGGACTCTACCAAAAATGATTCAAAATGTCATTTTGATCGGGCCTCATGTTGAATAACCACTTTTTAAACCCTCACAGTGACCAAAACTGCCATTTTTACAGAGTTTTGCTTACTCAAAATCTTCAATTTTGACCAATTTCAGGCACAGAAATGACTTTAAACACACTTATTTTAGTTGAAAAAGTAATAACTCACATCCAACCGTCATTTAAAGTCAAAAGATTAAATGTTAAAATTTCATCAATATTGACCATTTTTTCAACGTTCGACTGGTCCGGGGTCATCGTTTTTCATCAGAAAATTGATTTTTTGGACTCTACCAAAAATGATTCAAAATGTCATTTGGATCGGGCCTCATGTTGAATAACCACTTTTTAAACCCTCACAGTGACCAAAACTGCCATTTTTACAGAGTTTCGCTTACTCAAAATCTTCAATTTTGACCAATTTCAGGCACAGAAATGACTTTAAACACACTTATTTTAGTTGAAAAAGTAATAACTCACATCCAACCGTCATTTAAAGTCAAAAGATTAAATGTTAAAATTTCATCAATATTGACCATTTTTTCAACGTTCGACTGGTCCGGGGTCATCGTTTTTCATCAGAAAATTGATTTTTTGGACTCTACCAAAAATGATTCAAAATGTCATTTTGATCGGGCCTCATGTTGAATAACCACTTTTTAAACCCTCACAGTGACCAAAACTGCCATTTTTACAGAGTTTTGCTTACTCAAAATCTTCAATTTTGACCAATTTCAGGCACAGAAATGACTTTAAACACACTTATTTTAGTTGAAAAAGTAATAACTCACATCCAACCGTCATTTAAAGTCAAAAGATTAAATGTTAAAATTTCATCAATATTGACCATTTTTTCAATGTTCGACTGGTCCGGGGTCATCGTTTTTCATCAGAAAATGGATTTTTTGGACTCTACCAAAAATGATTCAAAATGTCATTTGGATCGGGCCTCATGTTGAATAACCACTTTTTAAACCCTCACGGTGACCAAAACTGCCATTTTTACAGAGTTTTGCTTACTCAAAATCTTCAATTTTGACCAATTTCAGGCACAGAAATGACTTTAAACACACTTATTTTAGTTGAAAAAGTAATAACTCACATCCAACCGTCATTTAAAGTCAAAAGATTAAATGTTAAAATTTCATCAATATTGACCATTTTTTCAACGTTCGACTGGTCCGGGGTCATCGTTTTTCATCAGAAAATTGATTTTTTGGACTCTACCAAAAATGATTCAAAATGTCATTTGGATCGGGCCTCATGTTGAATAACCACTTTTTAAACCCTCACGGTGACCAAAATTGCCATTTTTACAGAGTTTTGCTTACTCAAAATCTTCAATTTTGACCAATTTCAGGCACAGAAATGACTTTAAACACACTTATTTTAGTTGAAAAAGTAATAACTCACATCCAACCGTCATTTAAAGTCAAAAGATTAAATGTTAAAATTTCATCAATATTGACCATTTTTTCAACGTTCGACTGGTCCGGGGTCATCGTTTTTCACCAGAAAATGGATTTTTTGGACTCTACCAAAAATGATTCAACATGTCATTTGGATCAGGCCTCATGTTGAATAACCACTTTTTAAACCCTCACAGTGACCAAAACTGCCATTTTTACAGTTTTGCTTACTCAAAATCTTCAATTTTGACCAATTTCAGGCACAGAAATGACTTTAAACACACTTATTTTAGTTGAAAAAGTAATAACTCACATCCAACCGTCATTTAAAGTCAAAAGATTAAATGTTAAAATTTCATCAATATTGACCATTTTTTCAACGTTCGACTGGTCCGGGGTCATCGTTTTTCATCAGAAAATGGATTTTTTGGACTCTACCAAAAATGATTCAAAATGTCATTTGGATCGGGCCTCATGTTGAATAACCACTTTTTAAACCCTCACAGTGACCAAAACTGCCATTTTTTCAGAGTTTTGCTCACTCAAAATCTTCAATTTTGACCAATTTCAGGCACAGAAATGACTTTAAACACACTTATTTTAGTTGAAAAAGTAATAACTCACATCCAACTGTCATTTAAAGTCAAAAGATTAAATGTTAAAATTTCATCAATATTGACTATTTTTTCAACGTTCGACTGGTCCGGGGTCATCGTTTTTCATCAGAAAATTGATGTTTTGGACTCTACCAAAAATGATTCAAAATGTCATTTTGATCGGGCCTCATGTTGAATAACCACTTTTTAAACCCTCACAGTGACCAAAATTGCCATTTTTACAGAGTTTTGCTTACTCAAAATCTTCAATTTTGACCAATTTCAGGCACAGAAATGACTTTAAACACACTTATTTTAGTTGAAAAAGTATTAACTCACATCCAACCGTCATTTAAAGTCAAAAGATTAAATGTTAAAATTTCATCAATATTGACCATTTTTTCAACGTTCGACTGGTCCGGGGTCATCGTTTTTCATCAGAAAATGGATTTTTTGGACTCTACCAAAAATGATAAAAAATGTCATTTGGATCGGGCCTCATGTTGAATAACCACTTTTTAAACCCTCACAGTGACCAAAACTGCCATTTTTACAGAGTTTTGCTTACTCAAAATCTTCAATTTTGACCAATTTCAGGCACAGAAATGACTTTAAACACACTTATTTTAGTTGAAAAAGTAATAACTAACATCCAACCGTCATTTAAAGTCAAAAGATTAAATGTTAAAATTTCATCAATATTGACCATTTTTTCAACGTTCGACTGGTCCGGGGTCATCGTTTTTCATCAGAAAATTGATTTTTTGGACTCTACCAAAAATGATTCAAAATGTCATTTGGATCGGGCCTCATGTTGAATAACCACTTTTTAAACCCTCACAGTGACCAAAACTGCAATTTTTACAGAGTTTTGCTTACTCAAAATCTTCAATTTTGACCAATTTCAGGCACAGAAATGACTTTAAACACACTTATTTTAGTTGAAAAAGTAATAACTCACATCCAACCGTCATTTAAAGTCAAAAGATTAAATGTTAAAATTTCATCAATATTGACCATTTTTTCAACGTTCGACTGGTCCGGGGTCATCGTTTTTCATCAGAAAATGGATTTTTTGGACTCTACCAAAAATGATTCAAAATGTCATTTGGATCGGGCCTCATGTTGAATAACCACTTTTTAAACCCTCACAGTGACCAAAACAGCCATTTTTACAGAGTTTTGCTTACTCAAAATCTTCAATTTTGACCAATTTCAGGCACAGAAATGACTTTAAACACACTTATTTTAGTTGAAAAAGTAATAACTCACATCCAACCGTCATTTAAAGTCAAAAGATTAAATGTTTAAATTTCATCAATATTGACCATTTTTTCAACGTTCGACTGGTCCGGGGTCATCGTTTTTCATCAGAAAATTGATTTTTTGGACTCTACCAAAAATGATTCAAAATGTCATTTTGATCGGGCCTCATGTTGAATAACCACTTTTTAAACCCTCACAGTGACCAAAACTGCCATTTTTACAGAGTTTTGCTTACTCAAAATCTTCAATTTTGACCAATTTCAGGCACAGAAATGACTTTAAACACACTTATTTTAGTTGAAAAAGTAATAACTCACATCCAACCGTCATTTAAAGTCAAAAGATTAAATGTTAAAATTTCATCAATATTGACCATTTTTTCAACGTTCGACTGGTCCGGGGTCATCGTTTTTCATCAGAAAATTGATTTTTTGGACTCTACCAAAAATGATTCAAAATGTCATTTTGATCGGGCCTCATGTTGAATAACCACTTTTTAAACCCTCACAGTGACCAAAACTGCCATTTTTACAGAGTTTTGCTTACTCAAAATCTTCAATTTTGACCAATTTCAGGCACAGAAATGACTTTAAACACACTTATTTTAGTTGAAAAAGTAATAACTCACATCCAACCGTCATTTAAAGTCAAAAGATTAAATGTTAAAATTTCATCAATATTGACCATTTTTTCAACGTTCGACTGGTCCGGGGTCATCGTTTTTCATCAGAAAATTGATTTTTTGGACTCTACCAAAAATGATTCAAAATGTCATTTGGATCGGGCCTCATGTTGAATAACCACTTTTTAAACCCTCACAGTGACCAAAACTGCCATTTTTACAGAGTTTCGCTTACTCAAAATCTTCAATTTTGACCAATTTCAGGCACAGAAATGACTTTAAACACACTTATTTTAGTTGAAAAAGTAATAACTCACATCCAACCGTCATTTAAAGTCAAAAGATTAAATGTTAAAATTTCATCAATATTGACCATTTTTTCAACGTTCGAC
Organism: Lissotriton vulgaris; assembly: GCF_964263255.1. Taxonomy (NCBI): domain Eukaryota; kingdom Metazoa; phylum Chordata; class Amphibia; order Caudata; family Salamandridae; genus Lissotriton; species Lissotriton vulgaris. The sequence continues at coordinate 43,184 of NW_028242072.1, read as the reverse complement.
TGGTCCGGGGTCATCGTTTTTCATCAGAAAATTGATTTTTTGGACTCTACCAAAAATGATTCAAAATGTCATTTGGATCGGGCCTCATGTTGAATAACCACTTTTTAAACCCTCACAGTGACCAAAACTGCCATTTTTACAGAGTTTTGCTTACTCAAAACCTTCAATTTTGACCAATTTCAGGCACAGAAATGACTTTAAACACACTTATTTTAGTTGAAAAAGTAATAACTCACATCCAACCGTCATTTAAAGTCAAAAGATTAAATGTTAAAATTTCATCAATATTGACCATTTTTTCAACGTTCGACTGGTCCGGGGTCATCGTTTTTCATCAGAAAATGGATTTTTTGGACTCTACCAAAAATGATTCAACATGTCATTTGGATCAGGCCTCATGTTGAATAACCACTTTTTAAACCCTCACAGTGACCAAAACTGCCATTTTTACAGTTTTGCTTACTCAAAATCTTCAATTTTGACCAATTTCAGGCACAGAAATGACTTTAAACACACTTATTTTAGTTGAAAAAGTAATAACTCACATCCAACCGTCATTTAAAGTCAAAAGATTAAATGTTAAAATTTCATCAATATTGACCATTTTTTCTATGGCTGAGATACCCGCCACCCCCTCTCAACACAATCCCCGAAAGGAGGAAAACCGGAAACAGTTCTTAAAGTTTTTGGATGTGGGATGGAGTAACCATCCCGGCCGTATTTATTAAAACAAAAAAAAATTAAAACATTAAACGTTTTATGTTATGTACAATTTCATTATCACATTGCGATGTTTGGCTAACCTTAACATATTCTCTAATACAGAGGTTCTCCTAGCCGAACTAGCATCCTACAAAAACATTCTCTAGAAACACTGAAATTGTACATGCTAACGTTTAAGGGCCAACGGCAAGGTCATAACCGGTGTCAAGATCCCTAACCAGACTTACCCCTCCCACTTGGGAGGGGCGACAGCACAGAGGCTTACCTCAAGTGCAACTACTAACAATTTCCCTTGACTTGACGGGGGCACTTAAGACTCGACGCCATTTAAAGGTCGTTCGAAGACTTGTGTGTGGTATCTAGAAGGTATCGTGGACCTCCCCCCACCCCACACAACTTACCGCATCTGCCGTCGCAGATGACACTGGCCCCGGGAAATTCCCCAGGAGGGGGCTGTAACCCCTCCTACAAAGGAAGGGGCCTTGACCGCCTTTCCTTTACTTCCGGCGACCCGCCCTTAGACGGGACCGCCTCCCCACTGAGGGGCCAATGGCCACCTCTCCCGAGCGCTCCCATCCGTGTTGGGTGACGCCCACTCATAGGGATCTACCAATTAGTGCTCACCGATCATGACCTTACCGCCTACCAAAAATAAATACGACAATTCTTACTCAAACCTATGAAAACATTGGTCGCTACGACCGAAAGAACATGCATAAAATGCAACACTACATCAAATCATTTTAGTCATAACAACCTACACGATATTCACCATACTTTATTATGATCAACAACAAACTGATACTCTCACAGCCTGTAAACGAAATGGAAAGAACAAACTTATAAATTCACTTTATTGCACAACAACTTGCTGTCCTCAGGGGCTGGTGGGTGGGTCAAAATTGGCTCTTCGTTCCGTCCCGAGCTCACGTGTAGCGAGGAGGTGCAGCTTCGGAGCACAGGAACAAGAGGACGTCTTCTGGTCTTGCGTCTCTTTTTATCCGTCTTCAGGGCGGGCGAAAACCCGCCCCTGCCTGCCCCTAGGGCGGGGCTGGCTACGTCGGTGTCTAGGCCAGCCCACTCTAGGGCGGGAAAAAGCGCGCCCCGGCTACGCCGCTTCGGGCATACCAGCCGAGACGCGCCTCCCGCCCCAAAATGGCTTCCCGGGGGGATCGAGGCACTCCGCCATACGTTCGGGGGGACCGAGTGGTCGCCCCTTTCCATATGGCTGAGATACCCGCCACCCCCTCTCAACACAATCCCCGAAAGGAGGAAAACCGGAAACAGTTCTTAAAGTTTTTGGATGTGGGATGGAGTAACCATCCCGGCCGTATTTATTAAAACAAAAAAAAATTAAAACATTAAACGTTTTATGTTATGTACAATTTCATTATCACATTGCGATGTTTGGCTAACCTTAACATATTCTCTAATACAGAGGTTCTCCTAGCCGAACTAGCATCCTACAAAAACATTCTCTAGAAACACTGAAATTGTACATGCTAACGTTTAAGGGCCAACGGCAAGGTCATAACCGGTGTCAAGATCCCTAACCAGACTTACCCCTCCCACTTGGGAGGGGCGACAGCACAGAGGCTTACCTCAAGTGCAACTACTAACAATTTCCCTTGACTTGACGGGGGCACTTAAGACTCGACGCCATTTAAAGGTCGTTCGAAGACTTGTGTGTGGTATCTAGAAGGTATCGTGGACCTCCCCCCACCCCACACAACTTACCGCATCTGCCGTCGCAGATGACACTGGCCCCGGGAAATTCCCCAGGAGGGGGCTGTAACCCCTCCTACAAAGGAAGGGGCCTTGACCGCCTTTCCTTTACTTCCGGCGACCCGCCCTTAGACGGGACCGCCTCCCCACTGAGGGGCCAATGGCCACCTCTCCCGAGCGCTCCCATCCGTGTTGGGTGACGCCCACTCATAGGGATCTACCAATTAGTGCTCACCGATCATGACCTTACCGCCACAGGTCCGGATAGTTGACCGGCTATCCGGACCCCCCACAAAACTCCTACCTAAAGGTCATGATTTAACGATTTTAACCAAGCTAGGAAGTCTCCTATGAGTAACTCATTCCCCACCCTCGACAAATGCACACCATCCCCCAAATACATACTGTCATCATTAATACAACTATGCGAGATCGAATGCAATGTCTTGGAACGGAACAACCTACTCACTTTGTTATTCAATTTTCTAACCGAATGATTCAAAGCAGGGATCGAGATAGCCCCCCGCCACACTTTTCGTGGGATCATATGAGACCACGCAATTATGCACCCCGGAACTCTCCTTGCTAACCAACTTACCGTGGAAAGCATAGCCTCCAGGAGAAGTCGTCTACCGGTGGTGACCAAATCATTGCCCCCCAAATGCACTATGACTATGGACGGCGGTGACCTCATCCGCTCTAACAAACCCTCAAAAAACTTCTGAAACTGGTCAATACAGAGACCGCCCCTTCCGTAGAAGGACACTCTGTACCCGTATTCCCCAGGTACGTGAATCATGTCACCTGCTTTGAATACGTCTGCGGCGCGTCTCACGTATGAGTGGCCCACGACCCACACCTCCTTCCTCACAGCCGGTGACGTGCGACCGCTGGCCTGGTGTTGGGTCGACTGCACAGTCCGCCCTGCCGCGTAGGCTTGCGCAACTGAAAACAAACAAAAAACAAGAAGCGTGAGAACATGATTACAGCTTCACAACATGTGCAATCGCACGTACCTCTTATAACAATTGGAGGACCAGCGCCCCACACGTTTCACTTGTTCCACATTAAGACCCCTGGCTGTAGCTTCAGTGGCAGCCCCTATTCGAAAGGAATGGGTCCCAAATTCGCCCGGGTCCAAGCCCGCTGCGGCAATGGCCATTGCAAGCACCCGCTGAAACTGAAACCTCGTCAGCGGGGTGGCGTCTGCATGCCTCAACAATGTCCCCCCCCATGATGCCACCCTTCGTGCTAGGTAATCTTCTAAGCACCGTACCGGACACATGGATGACTCGGGGTTCCTGCGAATGATCGTGCAGTCCCCTCTCCCATCTTGGTCAGTCTTGGACCTGAGAAAGGAGACAATCATCGCATCATCCCTGATCTGAACATGTTCCCTGCACAAGCCCCCCGACACATCCTGTTTGTTCCTTGCAACTAGCTCACTAACTCTCATAGCCCCGTGAAACGCCAGCGTAAATGCAGTCCGGAACAAACAGGTCTCGAAAGGGGACGAGCATGTGTTAGGGAGTGTGGCCAGTAACTGGGACAACCTGTCTAGACCTATCGGTCGTCTTACGTCTACTCTGCGACCTTCTAGGCGTTGCCACCCACGCAGCGCTTTTTGTACTGTAAAAGACGCTGTTGGATCCAGGATGCCATGGGCCCTGGCAACAAAGGAAATGGCGGCACGATGCCTTTGGGCCGTAGCCACCGATTTCCCAGCCCTACGTAAGGACATCAGAAAAATTACTACCCACTCTTCCTGACCCCAAAGTCCCCCTCTCTCTGCCCCCAAAAAGGCTAAATAGGCCTGGAACGCCCCTTCATATGCCTTCCTTGTCCTGGGTGCTAGACTCTCTCCCACGAGGTGACGAAGTTCGGGGCACCGAGAGACCAGAGAGCTTCGGGGAAGGGTGCCGGCTCCGGGTCCGCTGAAGGGAGGAAACCCGAGAAAGCCTGCATGTGAAAACGAGACAGTGCATCAGCAGCCTGATTCATCACCCCTGGGACATGTTTTGCTCTGAATACCACGTTCAGTTGCATACACAGTAAGACAATATCTTTGAGCAGCCTCAAAATCAATTTACAACGAGCTGCCTGACTATTGATGCATTCTACCACGGTCATATTGTCGGACCAGAACACAACAGAATGATCTCTGAACCCTTCTGGCCAGGTTCTCAGGGCCACCAGAATGGGAAATAGCTCAAGGAAAGCGATGTTACTCGTCAGCCCCTTCTCGTGCCACCATAGGGGCCACTTTTTTGCCGACCATTTTGTGCCGAAGATGGCGCCAAAACCTACGCTTCCTGCTGAATCTGTCCATAGCCCAAGCTCTTCGGAGGACACGGCTGGCTTGTTCCAGACGACTCGGCCATTGAAGTCCGCCAGGAAAGTTAACCAAATCCGCATGTCCTGGCGGACCTCAGCCGATAACCTTGTGCGATGATGACCCTCCTTTAGGCCAACCATCGCTTGGGCAATTGAGCGGGAAAAAGGGCGAGCCATTGGTATCACCCTCAAGGCAAAGTTCAACTTTCCCACTAATTGTTGCAACTGATGCAGTGTAACTTTGGATGCATTTAAACATACTTGGAGGGCTGCCCTGAATTTCGACACTTTACCAGCTGGTAAACGGAAGCACCCCTCCATTGAGTCCAACTCGATCCCCAAAAACTCGAGGCAAGTCGTGGGACCCATAGTTTTACCCGGTGCCAATGGCACGCCAAGATGACCCATCAACACACAGAATTCAGCTAAGGCCTGGGCACATTCGAGATTACCGGCGGGGCCAAGGAACAAAAAGTCGTCAAGGTAGTGCATTACATTTTTGAAACCCGTTTTCTTAGTGAACACCCATTGCAAGAAAGTACTGAATTGCTCAAAGTAGGCACATGATATAGAGCATCCCATTGGCATACACCTATCCATGTAAAATGACCCCTGGAACCCGAATCCCAGAAGACGCTGATCGTCTGGGTGTACCGGGAGCAACCGGAACGCTGACTCGATATCAGATTTCGCCATCAACGTCCCGTGCCCCAGGCGATTCAAGATGGCTACTGCCTCATCAAAAGATGCGTATCGCACCGAACAAACTTCTGGATCAATTGCGTCGTTCACCGAAAGACCATGTGGGGCAGACAGATTATGGATCAAACGAAACTCACCCGGGTCCTTCTTGGGGACCACCCCTAACGGAGAACAAACGAAATCCGGTACCGGGGGCACACTAAACGGGCCGGCGACCCGTCCCCGGCTAACCTCTTTCTGAATTTTCCCTTGAACTACAGATGTATGTTGTAAAACGGAAAGTTGATTTTTGCACATCCCCACACCCTGAAAGTCCCCTACCGGGATGCGGAAACCATGTGTAAAACCGTTCCGCAGCACCCCGGCAGAAGCACGATCCGGGTATTCGCTGAGCCAGGGAATCATTGCCAAGGTATCAATCGGGGTTGGTAAAGGCGCCCCTCGGCCTAGCTTAGACCTGTTTGGCGCCTCCCTTACCCCCATTCTCACTCGTTCTGGCTCTGCACGATGACTCAGGATGGGATGACCCACACGTACTACATTCGTGCTTGAATTTACACGATCCCAGAGGCCTGGTACATTTCCCCTTGTTGAAATTAAAACAGAAACCCTTCCTCCCTGTATTGCCTGCGGGCCTCGACTGGTCGTCGGTGCTCGTACTTTGTTTAAAGGGCGTCCCCACATTTTGGCGGGAGTAATCAACAACATTGCTCCCGACCAATGGCATTCTTAACATTCCCGATTCTTTCATTTTATCCCATGTTAAAGAATCGTAACAATCCCAAGTCAAACTCTTGTTATGTTCCTTTTCTTTCCTGAACAGATTGTCATAACAAAACCAATGGTTACCTTGATACGCTGTCGAGTAACCCATAATTCGTGATTGATAAACGGGAAACTCAGGAAGCAACTCGGGCCTACGTTCCCCCAAAATCGATGTGAAAATACCCCATGCATTGCCCCAGTTGCCAATGTTCTCATTTACCTTAAAGGCGGCCATTTTTGCGCGCCAAACACTCGGATGCATTAGATCCTTCTGACTTTTTACATGCTCCACATCATAATGATCAACAAGCAAGGAAAAAATATTCACGTACTCCCCTGCCCAGATCTTTTCCTTTATAGCTAAAGGCACATGTTGTCCCAATCTCTCTCTACGAGAGGGTGCTGACTCGTCCCTTGCAATCGGCAATGGCCGCTTACCTGAACCGGACGCAGCTTCTGCCGCTTGCGGCTTGTCTATCCCCGCCAACGGCGCAGCCACTCTAGCTGCCTCTCTCTTCTCACGAAGCCCTTTTATCAGCGCCTGTGCCTCGGCAGCCGTGGCGCCATCACTACTATCCCCCAACCATGCTGCTAGCTGTGCTGCCAGCTCGGGGGGCATGTCTTCCTTGGATGTCGGGGTGACGACAACGGGGATTGGAGTCCCTTCCATCGGTACTGGGGTCGGCGCCTCGAGCGGGGCAGAGGGAACCGGGACATCCCCACCGGCTGGAACCCTTTTCGGCCTCTTAGGTCTCCCTCCAGCCGGCGCAGGGCCCGAACCCTCCTCCCCATCTCGCTCCGCCAACCGTTTCTTTATGTCGGACACCTCTTTGCAAAGGGCCCGCACCATCTGGTCGGTCGTCATTCTCTTTGCGCCTTTCTTGGGCATCTCTCCGGGGAAGTATCTAGAAGACAAAGAAAAAGATCAAAACACTCAAAATTGGCTCTTCGTTCCGTCCCGAGCTCACGTGTAGCGAGGAGGTGCAGCTTCGGAGCACAGGAACAAGAGGACGTCTTCTGGTCTTGCGTCTCTTTTTATCCGTCTTCAGGGCGGGCGAAAACCCGCCCCTGCCTGCCCCTAGGGCGGGGCTGGCTACGTCGGTGTCTAGGCCAGCCCACTCTAGGGCGGGAAAAAGCGCGCCCCGGCTACGCCGCTTCGGGCATACCAGCCGAGACACGCCTCCCGCCCCAAAATGGCTTCCCGGGGGGATCGAGGCACTCCGCCATACGTTCGGGGGGACCGAGTGGTCGCCCCTTTCCAAACGTTCGACTGGTCCGGGGTCATCGTTTTTCATCAGAAAATGGATTTTTTGGACTCTACCAAAAATGATTCAAAATGTCATTTGGATCGGGCCTCATGTTGAATAACCACTTTTTAAACCCTCACAGTGACCAAAACTGCCATTTTTTCAGAGTTTTGCTCACTCAAAATCTTCAATTTTGACCAATTTCAGGCACAGAAATGACTTTAAACACACTTATTTTAGTTGAAAAAGTAATAACTCACATCCAACCGTCATTTAAAGTCAAAAGATTAAATGTTAAAATTTCATCAATATTGACCATTTTTTCAACGTTCGACTGGTCCGGGGTCATCGTTTTTCATCAGAAAATTGATGTTTTGGACTCTACCAAAAATGATTCAAAATGTCATTTGGATCGGGCCTCATGTTGAATAACCACTTTTTAAACCCTCACAGTGACCAAAATTGCCATTTTTACAGAGTTTTGCTTACTCAAAATCTTCAATTTTGACCAATTTCAGGCACAGAAATGACTTTAAACACACTTATTTTAGTTGAAAAAGTAATAACTCACATCCAACCGTCATTTAAAGTCAAAAGATTAAATGTTAAAATTTCATCAATATTGACCATTTTTTCAACGTTCGACTGGTCCGGGGTCATCGTTTTTCATCAGAAAATTGATTTTTTGGACTCTACCAAAAATGATTCAAAATGTCATTTTGATCGGGCCTCATGTTGAATACCCACTTTTTAAACCCTCACAGTGACCAAAACTGCCATTTTTACAGAGTTTTGCTTACTCAAAATCTTCAATTTTGACCAATTTCAGGCACAGAAATGACTTTAAACACACTTATTTTAGTTGAAAAAGTATTAACTCACATCCAACCGTCATTTAAAGTCAAAAGATTAAATGTTAAAATTTCATCAATATTGACCATTTTTTCAACGTTCGACTGGTCCGGGGTCATCGTTTTTCATCAGAAAATGGTTTTTTTGGACTCTACCAAAAATGATAAAAAATGTCATTTGGATCGGGCCTCATGTTGAATAACCACTTTTTAAACCCTCACAGTGACCAAAACTGCCATTTTTACAGAGTTTTGCTTACTCAAAATCTTCAATTTTGACCAATTTCAGGCACAGAAATGACTTTAAACACACTTATTTTAGTTGAAAAAGTAATAACTCACATCCAACCGTCATTTAAAGTCAAAAGATTAAATGTTAAAATTTCATCAATATTGACCATTTTTTCAACGTTCGACTGGTCCGGGGTCATCGTTTTTCATCAGAAAATTGATTTTTTGGACTCTACCAAAAATGATTCAAAATGTCATTTGGATCGGGCCTCATGTTGAATAACCACTTTTTAAACCCTCACAGTGACCAAAACTGCAATTTTTACAGAGTTTTGCTTACTCAAAATCTTCAATTTTGACCAATTTCAGGCACAGAAATGACTTTAAACACACTTATTTTAGTTGAAAAAGTAATAACTCACATCCAACCGTCATTTAAAGTCAAAAGATTAAATGTTAAAATTTCATCAATATTGACCATTTTTTCAACGTTCGACTGGTCCGGGGTCATCGTTTTTCATCAGAAAATGCATTTTTTGGACTCTACCAAAAATTATTCAAAATGTCATTTGGATCGGGCCTCATGTTGAATAACCACTTTTTAAACCCTCACAGTGACCAAAACTGCCATTTTTACAGAGTTTTGCTTACTCAAAATCTTCAATTTTGACCAATTTCAGGCACAGAAATGACTTTAAACACACTTATTTTAGTTGAAAAAGTAATAACTCACATCCAACCGTCATTTAAAGTCAAAAGATTAAATGTTAAAATTTCATCAATATTGACCATTTTTTCAACGTTCGACTGGTCCGGGGTCATCGTTTTTCATCAGAAAATTGATTTTTTGGACTCTACCAAAAATGATTCAAAATGTCATTTTGATCGGGCCTCATGTTGAATACCCACTTTTTAAACCCTCACAGTGACCAAAACTGCCATTTTTACAGAGTTTTGCTTACTCAAAATCTTCAATTTTGACCAATTTCAGGCACAGAAATGACTTTAAACACACTTATTTTAGTTGAAAAAGTATTAACTCACATCCAACCGTCATTTAAAGTCAAAAGATTAAATGTTAAAATTTCATCAATATTGACCATTTTTTCAACGTTCGACTGGTCCGGGGTCATCGTTTTTCATCAGAAAATGGTTTTTTTGGACTCTACCAAAAATGATAAAAAATGTCATTTGGATCGGGCCTCATGTTGAATAACCACTTTTTAAACCCTCACAGTGACCAAAACTGCCATTTTTACAGAGTTTTGCTTACTCAAAATCTTCAATTTTGACCAATTTCAGGCACAGAAATGACTTTAAACACACTTATTTTAGTTGAAAAAGTAATAACTCACATCCAACCGTCATTTAAAGTCAAAAGATTAAATGTTAAAATTTCATCAATATTGACCATTTTTTCAACGTTCGACTGGTCCGGGGTCATCGTTTTTCATCAGAAAATTGATTTTTTGGACTCTACCAAAAATGATTCAAAATGTCATTTGGATCGGGCCTCATGTTGAATAACCACTTTTTAAACCCTCACAGTGACCAAAACTGCAATTTTTACAGAGTTTTGCTTACTCAAAATCTTCAATTTTGACCAATTTCAGGCACAGAAATGACTTTAAACACACTTATTTTAGTTGAAAAAGTAATAACTCACATCCAACCGTCATTTAAAGTCAAAAGATTAAATGTTAAAATTTCATCAATATTGACCATTTTTTCAACGTTCGACTGGTCCGGGGTCATCGTTTTTCATCAGAAAATGCATTTTTTGGACTCTACCAAAAATTATTCAAAATGTCATTTGGATCGGGCCTCATGTTGAATAACCACTTTTTAAACCCTCACAGTGACCAAAACTGCCATTTTTACAGAGTTTTGCTTACTCAAAATCTTCAATTTTGACCAATTTCAGGCACAGAAATGACTTTAAACACACTTATTTTAGTTGAAAAAGTAATAACTCACATCCAACCGTCATTTAAAGTCAAAAGATTAAATGTTAAAATTTCATCAATATTGACCATTTTTTCAACGTTCGACTGGTCCGGGGTCATCGTTTTTCATCAGAAAATTGATTTTTTGGACTCTACCAAAAATGATTCAAAATGTCATTTGGATCGGGCCTCATGTTGAATAACCACTTTTTAAACCCTCACAGTGACCAAAGCTGCCATTTTTACAGAGTTTTGCTTACTCAGAATCTTTAATTTTGACCAATTTCAGGCACAGAAATGACTTTAAACACACTTATTTTAGTTGAAAAAGTAATAACTCACATCCAACCGTCATTTAAAGTCAAAAGATTAAATGTTAAAATTTCATCAATATTGACCATTTTTTCAACGTTCGACTGGTCCGGGGTCATCGTTTTTCATCAGAAAATGGATTTTTTGGACTCTACCAAAAATGATTCAACATGTCATTTGGATCAGGCCTCATGTTGAATAACCACTTTTTAAACCCTCACAGTGACCAAAACTGCCATTTTTACAGTTTTGCTTACTCAAAATCTTCAATTTTGACCAATTTCAGGCACAGAAATGACTTTAAACACACTTATTTTAGTTGAAAAAGTAATAACTCACATCCAACCGTCATTTAAAGTCAAAAGATTAAATGTTAAAATTTCATCAATATTGACCATTTTTTCAACGTTCGACTGGTCCGGGGTCATCGTTTTTCATCAGAAAATTGATTTTTTGGACTCTACCAAAAATGATTCAAAATGTCATTTGGATCGGGCCTCATGTTGAATAACCACTTTTTAAACCCTCACAGTGACCAAAACTGCCATTTTTACAGAGTTTTGCTTACTCAAAATCTTCAATTTTGACCAATTTCAGGCACAGAAATGACTTTAAACACACTTATTTTAGTTGAAAAAGTAATAACTCACATCCAACCGTCATTTAAAGTCAAAAGATTAAATGTTAAAATTTCATCAATATTGACCATTTTTTCAACGTTCGACTGGTCCGGGGTCATCGTTTTTCATCAGAAAATGGATTTTTTGGACTCTACCAAAAATGATTCAAAATGTCATTTGGATCGGGCCTCATGTTGAATAACCACTTTTGAAACCCTCACAGTGACCAAAACTGCCATTTTTACAGAGTTTTGCTTACTCAAAATCTTCGATTTTGACCAATTTCAGGCACAGAAATGACTTTAAACACACTTATTTTAGTTGAAAAAGTAATAACTCACATCCAACCGTCATTTAAAGTCAAAAGATTAAATGTTAAAATGTCATCAATATTGACCATTTTTTCAACGTTCGACTGGTCCGGGGTCATCGTTTTTCATCAGAAAATTGATTTTTTGGACTCTACCAAAAATGATTCAAAATGTCATTTTGATCATCGGGCCTCATGTTGAATAACCACTTTTTAAACCCTCACAGTGACCAAAACTGCCATTTTTACAGAGTTTTGCTTACTCAAAATCTTCAATTTTGACCAATTTCAGGCACAGAAATGACTTTAAACACACTTATTTTAGTTGAAAAAGTAATAACTCACATCCAACCGTCATTTAAAGTCAAAAGATTAAATGTTAAAATTTCATCAATATTGACCATTTTTTCAACGTTCGACTGGTCCGGGGTCATCGTTTTTCATCAGAAAATTGATTTTTTGGACTCTACCAAAAATGATTCAAAATGTCATTTGGATCGGGCCTCATGTTGAATAACCACTTTTTAAACCCTCACAGTGACCAAAGCTGCCATTTTTACAGAGTTTTGCTTACTCAAAATCTTCAATTTTGACCAATTTCAGGCACAGAAATGACTTTAAACACACTTATTTTAGTTGAAAAAGTAATAACTCACATCCAACCGTCATTTAAAGTCAAAAGATTAAATGTTAAAATTTCATCAATATTGACCATTTTTTCAACGTTCGACTGGTCCGGGGTCATCGTTTTTCATCAGAAAATGGATTTTTTGGACTCTACCAAAAATGATTCAACATGTCATTTGGATCAGGCCTCATGTTGAATAACCACTTTTTAAACCCTCACAGTGACCAAAACTGCCATTTTTACAGTTTTGCTTACTCAAAATCTTCAATTTTGACCAATTTCAGGCACAGAAATGACTTTAAACACACTTATTTTAGTTGAAAAAGTAATAACTCACATCCAACCGTCATTTAAAGTCAAAAGATTAAATGTTAAAATTTCATCAATATTGACCATTTTTTCAACGTTCGACTGGTCCGGGGTCATCGTTTTTCATCAGAAAATTGATTTTTTGGACTCTACCAAAAATGATTCAAAATGTCATTTGGATCGGGCCTCATGTTGAATAACCACTTTTTAAACCCTCACAGTGACCAAAATTGCCATTTTTACAGAGTTTTGCTTACTCAAAATCTTCAATTTTGACCAATTTCAGGCACAGAAATGACTTTAAACACACTTATTTTAGTTGAAAAAGTAATAACTCACATCCTACCGTCATTTAAAGTCAAAAGATTAAATGTTAAAATTTCATCAATATTGACCATTTTTTCAACGTTCGACTGGTCCGGGGTCATCGTTTTTCATCAGAAAATTGATTTTTTGGACTCTACCAAAAATGATTCAAAATGTCATTTTGATCGGGCCTCATGTTGAATAACCACTTTTTAAACCCTCACAGTGACCAAAACTGCCATTTTTACAGAGTTTTGCTTACTCAAAATCTTCAATTTTGACCAATTTCAGGCACAGAAATGACTTTAAACACACTTATTTTAGTTGAAAAAGTAATAACTCACATCCAACCGTCATTTAAAGTCAAAAGATTAAATGTTAAAATTTCATCAATATTGACCATTTTTTCAACGTTCGACTGGTCCGGGGTCATCGTTTTTCATCAGAAAATGGATTTTTTGGACTCTACCAAAAATGATTCAAAATGTCATTTGGATCGGGCCTCATGTTGAATAACCACTTTTGAAACCCTCACAGTGACCAAAACTGCCATTTTTACAGAGTTTTGCTTACTCAAAATCTTCGATTTTGACCAATTTCAGGCACAGAAATGACTTTAAACACACTTATTTTAGTTGAAAAAGTAATAACTCACATCCAACCGTCATTTAAAGTCAAAAGATTAAATGTTAAAATTTCATCAATATTGACCATTTTTTCAACGTTCGACTGGTCCGGGGTCATCGTTTTTCATCAGAAAATTGATTTTTTGGACTCTACCAAAAATGATTCAAAATGTCATTTTGATCGGGCCTCATGTTGAATAACCACTTTTTAAACCCTCACAGTGACCAAAACTGCCATTTTTACAGAGTTTTGCTTACTCAAAATCTTCAATTTTGACCAATTTCAGGCACAGAAATGACTTTAAACACACTTATTTTAGTTGAAAAAGTAATAACTCACATCCAACCGTCATTTAAAGTCAAAAGATTAAATGTTAAAATTTCATCAATATTGACCATTTTTTCAACGTTCGACTGGTCCGGGGTCATCGTTTTTCATCAGAAAATTGATTTTTTGGACTCTACCAAAAATGATTCAAAATGTCATTTGGATCGGGCCTCATGTTGAATAACCACTTTTTAAACCCTCACAGTGACCAAAATTGCCATTTTTACAGAGTTTTGCTTACTCAAAATCTTCAATTTTGACCAATTTCAGGCACAGAAATGACTTTAAACACACTTATTTTAGTTGAAAAAGTAATAACTCACATCCAACCGTCATTTAAAGTCAAAAGATTAAATGTTAAAATTTCATCAATATTGACCATTTTTTCAACGTTCGACTGGTCCGGGGTCATCGTTTTTCATCAGAAAATGGATTTTTTGGACTCTACCAAAAATGATTCAAAATGTCATTTGGATCGGGCCTCATGTTGAATAACCACTTTTTAAACCCTCACAGTGACCAAAACTGCCATTTTTACAGAGTTTTGCTTACTCAAAATCTTCAATTTTGACCAATTTCAGGCACAGAAATGACTTTAAACACACTTATTTTAGTTGAAAAAGTAATAACTCACATCCAACCGTCATTTAAAGTCAAAAGATTAAATGTTAAAATTTCATCAATATTGACCATTTTTTCAACGTTCGACTGGTCCGGGGTCATCGTTTTTCATCAGAAAATGGATTTTTTTGGACTCTACCAAAAGATTCAAAATGTCATTTGGATCGGGCCTCATGTTGAATAACCACTTTTTAAACCCTCACAGTGACCAAAACTGCCATTTTTACAGAGTTTTGCTTACTCAAAATCTTCAATTTTGACCAATTTCAGGCACAGAAATGACTTTAAACACACTTATTTTAGTTGAAAAAGTAATAACTCACATCCAACCGTCATTTAAAGTCAAAAGATTAAATGTTAAAATTTCATCAATATTGACCATTTTTTCAACGTTCGACTGGTCCGGGGTCATCGTTTTTCATCAGAAAATGGATTTTTTGGACTCTACCAAAAATGATTCAAAATGTCATTTGGATCGGGCCTCATGTTGAATAACCACTTTTTAAACCCTCACAGTGACCAAAACAGCCATTTTTACAGAGTTTTGCTTACTCAAAATCTTCAATTTTGACCAATTTCAGGCACAGAAATGACTTTAAACACACTTATTTTAGTTGAAAAAGTAATAACTCACATCCAACCGTCATTTAAAGTCAAAAGATTAAATGTTTAAATTTCATCAATATTGACCATTTTTTCAACGTTCGACTGGTCCGGGGTCATCGTTTTTCATCAGAAAATTGATTTTTTGGACTCTACCAAAAATGATTCAAAATGTCATTTTGATCGGGCCTCATGTTGAATAACCACTTTTTAAACCCTCACAGTGACCAAAACTGCCATTTTTACAGAGTTTTGCTTACTCAAAATCTTACATTTTTGACCAATTTCAGGCACAGAAATGACTTTAAACACACTTATTTTAGTTGAAAAAGTAATAACTCACATCCAACCGTCATTTAAAGTCAAAAGATTAAATGTTAAAATTTCATCAATATTGACCATTTTTTCAACGTTCGACTGGTCCGGGGTCATCGTTTTTCATCAGAAAATTGATTTTTTGGACTCTACCAAAAATGATTCAAAATGTCATTTTGATCGGGCCTCATGTTGAATAACCACTTTTTAAACCCTCACAGTGACCAAAACTGCCATTTTTACAGAGTTTTGCTTACTCAAAATCTTCAATTTTGACCAATTTCAGGCACAGAAATGACTTTAAACACACTTATTTTAGTTGAAAAAGTAATAACTCACATCCAACCGTCATTTAAAGTCAAAAGATTAAATGTTAAAATTTCATCAATATTGACCATTTTTTCAACGTTCGACTGGTCCGGGGTCATCGTTTTTCATCAGAAAATGGATTTTTTGGACTCTACCAAAAATGATTCAAAATGTCATTTGGATCAGGCCTCATGTTGAATAACCACTTTTTAAACCCTCACAGTGACCAAAACTGCCATTTTTACAGAGTTTTGCTTACTCAAAATCCTTCAATTTTGACCAATTTCAGGCACAGAAATGACTTTAAACACACTTATTTTAGTTGAAAAAGTAATAACTCACATCCAACCGTCATTTAAAGTCAAAAGATTAAATGTTTAAATTTCATCAATATTGACCATTTTTTCAACGTTCGACTGGTCCGGGGTCATCGTTTTTCATCAGAAAATGGATTTTTTGGACTCTACCAAAAATGATTCAACATGTCATTTGGATCAGGCCTCATGTTGAATAACCACTTTTTAAACCCTCACAGTGACCAAAACTGCCATTTTTACAGTTTTGCTTACTCAAAATCTTCAATTTTGACCAATTTCAGGCACAGAAATGACTTTAAACACACTTATTTTAGTTGAAAAAGTAATAACTCACATCCAACCGTCATTTAAAGTCAAAAGATTAAATGTTTAAATTTCATCAATATTGACCATTTTTTTCAACGTTCGACTGGTCCGGGGTCATCGTTTTTCATCAGAAAATTGATTTTTTGGACTCTACCAAAAATGATTCAAAATGTCATTTTGATCGGGCCTCATGTTGAATAACCACTTTTTAAACCCTCACAGTGACCAAAACTGCCATTTTTACAGAGTTTTGCTTACTCAAAATCTTCAATTTTGACCAATTTCAGGCACAGAAATGACTTTAAACACACTTATTTTAGTTGAAAAAGTAATAACTCACATCCAACCGTCATTTAAAGTCAAAAGATTAAATGTTAAAATTTCATCAATATTGACCATTTTTTCAACGTTCGACTGGTCCGGGGTCATCGTTTTTCATCAGAAAATTGATTTTTTGGACTCTACCAAAAATGATTCAAATGTCATTTTGATCGGGCCTCATGTTGAATAACCACTTTTTAAACCCTCACAGTGACCAAAACTGCCATTTTTACAGAGTTTTGCTTACTCAAAATCTTCAATTTTGACCAATTTCAGGCACAGAAATGACTTTAAACACACTTATTTTAGTTGAAAAAGTAATAACTCACATCCAACCGTCATTTAAAGTCAAAAGATTAAATGTTAAAATTTCATCAATATTGACCATTTTTTCAACGTTCGACTGGTCCGGGGTCATCGTTTTTCATCAGAAAATGAATTTTTTGGACTCTACCAAAAATGATTCACATGTCATTTGGATCGGGCCTCATGTTGAATAACCACTTTTTAAACCCTCACAGTGACCAAAACTGCCATTTTTACAGAGTTTTGCTTACTCAAAATCTTCAATTTTGACCAATTTCAGGCACAGAAATGACTTTAAACACACTTATTTTAGTTGAAAAAGTAATAACTCACATCCAACCGTCATTTAAAGTCAAAAGATTAAATGTTAAAATTTCATCAATATTGACCATTTTTTCAACGTTCGACTGGTCCGGGGTCATCGTTTTTCATCAGAAAATTGATTTTTTGGACTCTACCAAAAATGATTCAAACATGTCATTTGGATCAGGCCTCATGTTGAATAACCACTTTTTAAACCCTCACAGTGACCAAAACTGCCATTTTTACAGAGTTTTGCTTACTCAAAATCTTCAATTTTGACCAATTTCAGGCACAGAAATGACTTTAAACACACTTATTTTAGTTGAAAAAGTAATAACTCACATCCAACCGTCATTTAAAGTCAAAAGATTAAATGTTAAAATTTCATCAATATTGACCATTTTTTCAACGTTCGACTGGTCCGGGGTCATCGTTTTTCATCAGAAAATGGATTTTTTGGACTCTACCAAAAATGATTCAAAATGTCATTTGGATCGGGCCTCATGTTGAATAACCACTTTTTAAACCCTCACAGTGACCAAAACTGCCATTTTTACAGAGTTTTGCTTACTCAAAACCTTCAATTTTGACCAATTTCAGGCACAGAAATGACTTTAAACACATTATTTTAGTTGAAAAAGTAATAACTCACATCCAACCGTCATTTAAAGTCAAAAGATTAAATGTTAAAATTTCATCAATATTGACCATTTTTTCAACGTTCGACTGGTCCGGGGTCATCGTTTTTCATCAGAAAATGGATTTTTTGGACTCTACCAAAAATGATTCAACATGTCATTTTGATCAGGGCCTCATGTTGAATAACCACTTTTTAAACCCTCACAGTGACCAAAACTGCCATTTTTACAGTTTTGCTTACTCAAAATCTTCAATTTTGACCAATTTCAGGCACAGAAATGACTTTAAACACACTTATTTTAGTTGAAAAAGTAATAACTCACATCCAACCGTCATTTAAAGTCAAAAGATTAAATGTTAAAATTTCATCAATATTGACCATTTTTTCAACGTTCGACTGGTCCGGGGTCATCGTTTTTCATCAGAAAATTGATTTTTTGGACTCTACCAAAAATGATTCAAAATGTCATTTTGATCGGGCCTCATGTTGAATAACCACTTTTTAAACCCTCACAGTGACCAAAACTGCCATTTTTACAGAGTTTTGCTTACTCAAAATCTTCAATTTTGACCAATTTCAGGCACAGAAATGACTTTAAACACACTTATTTTAGTTGAAAAAGTAATAACTCACATCCAACCGTCATTTAAAGTCAAAAGATTAAATGTTAAAATTTCATCAATATTGACCATTTTTTCAACGTTCGACTGGTCCGGGGTCATCGTTTTTCATCAGAAAATTGATTTTTTGGACTCCTAACCCAAAAAAATGATTCAAAATGTCATTTTGATCGGGCCTCATGTTGAATAACACACTTTTTAAAACACAGTGACCAAAGCTGCCATTTTTACAGAGTTTTGCTTACTCAAAATCTTCAATTTTGACCAATTTCAGGCACAGAAATGACTTTAAACACACTTATTTTAGTTGAAAAAGTAATAACTCACATCCAACCGTCATTTAAAGTCAAAAGATTAAATGTTAAAATTTCATCAATATTGACCATTTTTTCAACGTTCGACTGGTCCGGGGTCATCGTTTTTCATCAGAAAATGGATTTTTTGGACTCTACCAAAAATGATTCAACATAACATTTGGATCAGGCCTCATGTTGAATAACCACTTTTTAAACCCTCACAGTGACCAAAACTGCCATTTTTACAGTTTTGCTTACTCAAAATCTTCAATTTTGACCAATTTCAGGCACAGAAATGACTTTAAACACACTTATTTTAGTTGAAAAAGTAATAACTCACATCCAACCGTCATTTAAAGTCAAAAGATTAAATGTTAAAATTTCATCAATATTGACCATTTTTTCAACGTTCGACTGGTCCGGGGTCATCGTTTTTCATCAGAAAATTGATTTTTTGGACTCTACCAAAAATGATTCAAAATGTCATTTGGATCGGGCCTCATGTTGAATAACCACTTTTTAAACCCTCACAGTGACCAAAATTGCCATTTTTACAGAGTTTTGCTTACTCAAAATCTTCAATTTTGACCAATTTCAGGCACAGAAATGACTTTAAACACACTTATTTTAGTTGAAAAAGTAATAACTCACATCCTACCGTCATTTAAAGTCAAAAGATTAAATGTTAAAATTTCATCAATATTGACCATTTTTTCAACGTTCGACTGGTCCGGGGTCATCGTTTTTCATCAGAAAATTGATTTTTTGGACTCTACCAAAAATGATTCAAAATGTCATTTTGATCGGGCCTCATGTTGAATAACCACTTTTTAAACCCTCACAGTGACCAAAACTGCCATTTTTACAGAGTTTTGCTTACTCAAAATCTTCAATTTTGACCAATT
Organism: Lissotriton vulgaris; assembly: GCF_964263255.1. NCBI lineage: Eukaryota > Metazoa > Chordata > Amphibia > Caudata > Salamandridae > Lissotriton > Lissotriton vulgaris. Next base: position 23,359 of record NW_028242072.1, on the reverse strand, counting down.
TCAGGCACAGAAATGACTTTAAACACACTTATTTTAGTTGAAAAAGTAATAACTCACATCCAACCGTCATTTAAAGTCAAAAGATTAAATGTTAAAATTTCATCAATATTGACCATTTTTTCAACGTTCGACTGGTCCGGGGTCATCGTTTTTCATCAGAAAATGGATTTTTTGGACTCTACCAAAAATGATTCAAAATGTCATTTGGATCGGGCCTCATGTTGAATAACCACTTTTGAAACCCTCACAGTGACCAAAACTGCCATTTTTACAGAGTTTTGCTTACTCAAAATCTTCGATTTTGACCAATTTCAGGCACAGAAATGACTTTAAACACACTTATTTTAGTTGAAAAAGTAATAACTCACATCCAACCGTCATTTAAAGTCAAAAGATTAAATGTTAAAATTTCATCAATATTGACCATTTTTTCAACGTTCGACTGGTCCGGGGTCATCGTTTTTCATCAGAAAATGGATTTTTTGGACTCTACCAAAAATGATTCAAAATGTCATTTGGATCGGGCCTCATGTTGAATAACCACTTTTTAAACCCTCACAGTGACCAAAACAGCCATTTTTACATAGTTTTGCATACTCAAAATCTTCAATTTTGACCAATTTCAGGCACAGAAATGACTTTAAACACACTTATTTTAGTTGAAAAAGTAATAACTCACATCCAACCGTCATTTAAAGTCAAAAGATTAAATGTTTAAATTTCATCAATATTGACCATTTTTTCAACGTTCGACTGGTCCGGGGTCATCGTTTTTCATCAGAAAATTGATTTTTTGGACTCTACCAAAAATGATTCAAAATGTCATTTGGATCGGGCCTCATGTTGAATAACCACTTTTTAAACCCTCACAGTGACCAAAATTGCCATTTTTACAGAGTTTTGCTTACTCAAAATCTTCAATTTTGACCAATTTCAGGCACAGAAATGACTTTAAACACACTTATTTTAGTTGAAAAAGTAATAACTCACATCCTACCGTCATTTAAAGTCAAAAGATTAAATGTTAAAATTTCATCAATATTGACCATTTTTTCAACGTTCGACTGGTCCGGGGTCATCGTTTTTCATCAGAAAATTGATTTTTTGGACTCTACCAAAAATGATTCAAAATGTCATTTTGATCGGGCCTCATGTTGAATAACCACTTTTTAAACCCTCACAGTGACCAAAACTGCCATTTTTACAGAGTTTTGCTTACTCAAAATCTTCAATTTTGACCAATTTCAAGCACAGAAATGACTTTAAACACACTTATTTTAGTTGAAAAAGTAATAACTCACATCCAACCGTCATTTAAAGTCAAAAGATTAAATGTTAAAATTTCATCAATATTGACCATTTTTTCAACGTTCGACTGGTCCGGGGTCATCGTTTTTCATCAGAAAATGGATTTTTTGGACTCTACCAAAAATGATTCAAAATGTCATTTGGATCGGGCCTCATGTTGAATAACCACTTTTGAAACCCTCACAGTGACCAAAACTGCCATTTTTACAGAGTTTTGCTTACTCAAAATCTTCGATTTTGACCAATTTCAGGCACAGAAATGACTTTAAACACACTTATTTTAGTTGAAAAAGTAATAACTCACATCCAACCGTCATTTAAAGTCAAAAGATTAAATGTTAAAATTTCATCAATATTGACCATTTTTTCAACGTTCGACTGGTCCGGGGTCATCGTTTTTCATCAGAAAATTGATTTTTTGGACTCTACCAAAAATGATTCAAAATGTCATTTTGATCGGGCCTCATGTTGAATAACCACTTTTTAAACCCTCACAGTGACCAAAACTGCCATTTTTACAGAGTTTTGCTTACTCAAAATCTTCAATTTTGACCAATTTCAGGCACAGAAATGACTTTAAACACACTTATTTTAGTTGAAAAAGTAATAACTCACATCCAACCGTCATTTAAAGTCAAAAGATTAAATGTTAAAATTTCATCAATATTGACCATTTTTTCAACGTTCGACTGGTCCGGGGTCATCGTTTTTCATCAGAAAATTGATTTTTTGGACTCTACCAAAAATGATTCAAAATGTCATTTTGATCGGGCCTCATGTTGAATAACCACTTTTTAAACCCTCACAGTGACCAAAACTGCCATTTTTACAGAGTTTTGCTTACTCAAAATCTTCAATTTTGACCAATTTCAGGCACAGAAATGACTTTAAACACACTTATTTTAGTTGAAAAAGTAATAACTCACATCCAACCGTCATTTAAAGTCAAAAGATTAAATGTTAAAATTTCATCAATATTGACCATTTTTTCAACGTTCGACTGGTCCGGGGTCATCGTTTTTCATCAGAAAATTGATTTTTTGGACTCTACCAAAAATGATTCAAAATGTCATTTGGATCGGGCCTCATGTTGAATAACCACTTTTTAAACCCTCACAGTGACCAAGCTGCCATTTTTACAGAGTTTTGCTTACTCAAAATCTTCAATTTTGACCAATTTCAGGCACAGAAATGACTTTAAACACACTTATTTTAGTTGAAAAAGTAATAACTCACATCCAACCGTCATTTAAAGTCAAAAGATTAAATGTTAAAATTTCATCAATATTGACCATTTTTTCAACGTTCGACTGGTCCGGGGTCATCGTTTTTCATCAGAAAATGGATTTTTTGGACTCTACCAAAAATGATTCAACATGTCATTTGGATCAGGCCTCATGTTGAATAACCACTTTTTAAACCCTCACAGTGACCAAAACTGCCATTTTTACAGTTTTGCTTACTCAAAATCTTCAATTTTGACCAATTTCAGGCACAGAAATGACTTTAAACACACTTATTTTAGTTGAAAAAGTAATAACTCACATCCAACCGTCATTTAAAGTCAAAAGATTAAATGTTAAAATTTCATCAATATTGACCATTTTTTCAACGTTCGACTGGTCCGGGGTCATCGTTTTTCATCAGAAAATTGATTTTTTGGACTCTACCAAAAATGATTCAAAATGTCATTTGGATCGGGCCTCATGTTGAATAACCACTTTTTAAACCCTCACAGTGACCAAAATTGCCATTTTTACAGAGTTTTGCTTACTCAAAATCTTCAATTTTGACCAATTTCAGGCACAGAAATGACTTTAAACACACTTATTTTAGTTGAAAAAGTAATAACTCACATCCTACCGTCATTTAAAGTCAAAAGATTAAATGTTAAAATTTCATCAATATTGACCATTTTTTCAACGTTCGACTGGTCCGGGGTCATCGTTTTTCATCAGAAAATTGATTTTTTGGACTCTACCAAAAATGATTCAAAATGTCATTTTGATCGGGCCTCATGTTGAATAACCACTTTTTAAACCCTCACAGTGACCAAAACTGCCATTTTTACAGAGTTTTGCTTACTCAAAATCTTCAATTTTGACCAATTTCAGGCACAGAAATGACTTTAAACACACTTATTTTAGTTGAAAAAGTAATAACTCACATCCAACCGTCATTTAAAGTCAAAAGATTAAATGTTAAAATTTCATCAATATTGACCATTTTTTCAACGTTCGACTGGTCCGGGGTCATCGTTTTTCATCAGAAAATGGATTTTTTGGACTCTACCAAAAATGATTCAAAATATCATTTGGATCGGGCCTCATGTTGAATAACCACTTTTGAAACCCTCACAGTGACCAAAACTGCCATTTTTACAGAGTTTTGCTTACTCAAAATCTTCGATTTTGACCAATTTCAGGCACAGAAATGACTTTAAACACACTTATTTTAGTTGAAAAAGTAATAACTCACATCCAACCGTCATTTAAAGTCAAAAGATTAAATGTTAAAATTTCATCAATATTGACCATTTTTTCAACGTTCGACTGGTCCGGGGTCATCGTTTTTCATCAGAAAATTGATTTTTTGGACTCTACCAAAAATGATTCAAAATGTCATTTGGATCGGGCCTCATGTTGAATAACCACTTTTTAAACCCTCACAGTGACCAAAACTGCCATTTTTACAGAGTTTTGCTTACTCAAAATCTTCAATTTTGACCAATTTCAGGCACAGAAATGACTTTAAACACACTTATTTTAGTTGAAAAAGTAATAACTCACATCCAACCGTCATTTAAAGTCAAAAGATTAAATGTTAAAATTTCATCAATATTGACCATTTTTTCAACGTTCGACTGGTCCGGGGTCATCGTTTTTCATCAGAAAATTGATTTTTTGGACTCTACCAAAAATGATTCAAAATGTCATTTGGATCGGGCCTCATGTTGAATAACCACTTTTTAAACCCTCACAGTGACCAAAACTGCCATTTTTACAGAGTTTTGCTTACTCAAAATCTTCAATTTTGACCAATTTCAGGCACAGAAATGACTTTAAACACACTTATTTTAGTTGAAAAAGTAATAACTCACATCCAACCGTCATTTAAAGTCAAAAGATTAAATGTTAAAATTTCATCAATATTGACCATTTTTTCAACGTTCGACTGGTCCGGGGTCATCGTTTTTCATCAGAAAATGGATTTTTTGGACTCTACCAAAAATGATTCAAAATGTCATTTGGATCGGGCCTCATGTTGAATAACCACTTTTTAAACCCTCACAGTGACCAAAACAGCCATTTTTACATAGTTTTGCATACTCAAAATCTTCAATTTTGACCAATTTCAGGCACAGAAATGACTTTAAACACACTTATTTTAGTTGAAAAAGTAATAACTCACATCCAACCGTCATTTAAAGTCAAAAGATTAAATGTTTAAATTTCATCAATATTGACCATTTTTTCAACGTTCGACTGGTCCGGGGTCATCGTTTTTCATCAGAAAATTGATTTTTTGGACTCTACCAAAAATGATTCAAAATGTCATTTGGATCGGGCCTCATGTTGAATAACCACTTTTTAAACCCTCACAGTGACCAAAATTGCCATTTTTACAGAGTTTTGCTTACTCAAAATCTTCAATTTTGACCAATTTCAGGCACAGAAATGACTTTAAACACACTTATTTTAGTTGAAAAAGTAATAACTCACATCCAACCGTCATTTAAAGTCAAAAGATTAAATGTTTAAATTTCATCAATATTGACCATTTTTTCAACGTTCGACTGGTCCGGGGTCATCGTTTTTCATCAGAAAATTGATTTTTTGGACTCTACCAAAAATGATTCAAAATGTCATTTGGATCGGGCCTCATGTTGAATAACCACTTTTTAAACCCTCACAGTGACCAAAACTGCCATTTTTACAGAGTTTTGCTTACTCAAAATCTTCAATTTTGACCAATTTCAGGCACAGAAATGACTTTAAACACACTTATTTTAGTTGAAAAAGTAATAACTCACATCCAACCGTCATTTAAAGTCAAAAGATTAAATGTTAAAATTTCATCAATATTGACCATTTTTTCAACGTTCGACTGGTCCGGGGTCATCGTTTTTCATCAGAAAATGGATTTTTTGGACTCTACCAAAAATGATTCAAAATGTCATTTGGATCGGGCCTCATGTTGAATAACCACTTTTGAAACCCTCACAGTGACCAAAACTGCCATTTTTACAGAGTTTTGCTTACTCAAAATCTTCGATTTTGACCAATTTCAGGCACAGAAATGACTTTAAACACACTTATTTTAGTTGAAAAAGTAATAACTCACATCCAACCGTCATTTAAAGTCAAAAGATTAAATGTTAAAATTTCATCAATATTGACCATTTTTTCAACGTTCGACTGGTCCGGGGTCATCGTTTTTCATCAGAAAATTGATTTTTTGGACTCTACCAAAAATGATTCAAAATGTCATTTGGATCGGGCCTCATGTTGAATAACCACTTTTTAAACCCTCACAGTGACCAAAACTGCCATTTTTACAGAGTTTTGCTTACTCAAAATCTTCAATTTTGACCAATTTCAGGCACAGAAATGACTTTAAACACACTTATTTTAGTTGAAAAAGTAATAACTCACATCCAACCGTCATTTAAAGTCAAAAGATTAAATGTTAAAATTTCATCAATATTGACCATTTTTTCAACGTTCGACTGGTCCGGGGTCATCGTTTTTCATCAGAAAATTGATTTTTTGGACTCTACCAAAAATGATTCAAAATGTCATTTGGATCGGGCCTCATGTTGAATAACCACTTTTTAAACCCTCACAGTGACCAAAATTGCCATTTTTACAGAGTTTTGCTTACTCAAAATCTTCAATTTTGACCAATTTCAGGCACAGAAATGACTTTAAACACACTTATTTTAGTTGAAAAAGTAATAACTCACATCCTACCGTCATTTAAAGTCAAAAGATTAAATGTTAAAATTTCATCAATATTGACCATTTTTTCAACGTTCGACTGGTCCGGGGTCATCGTTTTTCATCAGAAAATTGATTTTTTGGACTCTACCAAAAATGATTCAAAATGTCATTTGGATCGGGCCTCATGTTGAATAACCACTTTTTAAACCCTCACAGTGACCAAAATTGCCATTTTTACAGAGTTTTGCTTACTCAAAATCTTCAATTTTGACCAATTTCAGGCACAGAAATGACTTTAAACACACTTATTTTAGTTGAAAAAGTAATAACTCACATCCCACCGTCATTTAAAGTCAAAAGATTAAATGTTAAAATTTCATCAATATTGACCATTTTTTCAACGTTCGACTGGTCCGGGGTCATCGTTTTTCATCAGAAAATTGATTTTTTGGACTCTACCAAAAATGATTCAAAATGTCATTTTGATCGGGCCTCATGTTGAATAACCACTTTTTAAACCCTCACAGTGACCAAAACTGCCATTTTTACAGAGTTTTGCTTACTCAAAATCTTCAATTTTGACCAATTTCAAGCACAGAAATGACTTTAAACACACTTATTTTAGTTGAAAAAGTAATAACTCACATCCAACCGTCATTTAAAGTCAAAAGATTAAATGTTAAAATTTCATCAATATTGACCATTTTTTCAACGTTCGACTGGTCCGGGGTCATCGTTTTTCATCAGAAAATGGATTTTTTGGACTCTACCAAAAATGATTCAAAATGTCATTTGGATCGGGCCTCATGTTGAATAACCACTTTTGAAACCCTCACAGTGACCAAAACTGCCATTTTTACAGAGTTTTGCTTACTCAAAATCTTCGATTTTGACCAATTTCAGGCACAGAAATGACTTTAAACACACTTATTTTAGTTGAAAAAGTAATAACTCACATCCAACCGTCATTTAAAGTCAAAAGATTAAATGTTAAAATTTCATCAATATTGACCATTTTTTCAACGTTCGACTGGTCCGGGGTCATCGTTTTTCATCAGAAAATTGATTTTTTGGACTCTACCAAAAATGATTCAAAATGTCATTTTGATCGGGCCTCATGTTGAATAACCACTTTTTAAACCCTCACAGTGACCAAAACTGCCATTTTTACAGAGTTTTGCTTACTCAAAATCTTCAATTTTGACCAATTTCAGGCACAGAAATGACTTTAAACACACTTATTTTAGTTGAAAAAGTAATAACTCACATCCAACCGTCATTTAAAGTCAAAAGATTAAATGTTAAAATTTCATCAATATTGACCATTTTTTCAACGTTCGACTGGTCCGGGGTCATCGTTTTTCATCAGAAAATTGATTTTTTGGACTCTACCAAAAATGATTCAAAATGTCATTTTGATCGGGCCTCATGTTGAATAACCACTTTTTAAACCCTCACAGTGACCAAAACTGCCATTTTTACAGAGTTTTGCTTACTCAAAATCTTCAATTTTGACCAATTTCAGGCACAGAAATGACTTTAAACACACTTATTTTAGTTGAAAAAGTAATAACTCACATCCAACCGTCATTTAAAGTCAAAAGATTAAATGTTAAAATTTCATCAATATTGACCATTTTTTCAACGTTCGACTGGTCCGGGGTCATCGTTTTTCATCAGAAAATTGATTTTTTGGACTCTACCAAAAATGATTCAAAATGTCATTTGGATCGGGCCTCATGTTGAATAACCACTTTTTAAACCCTCACAGTGACCAAAGCTGCCATTTTTACAGAGTTTTGCTTACTCAAAATCTTCAATTTTGACCAATTTCAGGCACAGAAATGACTTTAAACACACTTATTTTAGTTGAAAAAGTAATAACTCACATCCAACCGTCATTTAAAGTCAAAAGATTAAATGTTAAAATTTCATCAATATTGACCATTTTTTCAACGTTCGACTGGTCCGGGGTCATCGTTTTTCATCAGAAAATGGATTTTTTGGACTCTACCAAAAATGATTCAACATGTCATTTGGATCAGGCCTCATGTTGAATAACCACTTTTTAAACCCTCACAGTGACCAAAACTGCCATTTTTACAGTTTTGCTTACTCAAAATCTTCAATTTTGACCAATTTCAGGCACAGAAATGACTTTAAACACACTTATTTTAGTTGAAAAAGTAATAACTCACATCCAACCGTCATTTAAAGTCAAAAGATTAAATGTTAAAATTTCATCAATATTGACCATTTTTTCAACGTTCGACTGGTCCGGGGTCATCGTTTTTCATCAGAAAATTGATTTTTTGGACTCTACCAAAAATGATTCAAAATGTCATTTGGATCGGGCCTCATGTTGAATAACCACTTTTTAAACCCTCACAGTGACCAAAATTGCCATTTTTACAGAGTTTTGCTTACTCAAAATCTTCAATTTTGACCAATTTCAGGCACAGAAATGACTTTAAACACACTTATTTTAGTTGAAAAAGTAATAACTCACATCCTACCGTCATTTAAAGTCAAAAGATTAAATGTTAAAATTTCATCAATATTGACCATTTTTTCAACGTTCGACTGGTCCGGGGTCATCGTTTTTCATCAGAAAATTGATTTTTTGGACTCTACCAAAAATGATTCAAAATGTCATTTTGATCGGGCCTCATGTTGAATAACCACTTTTTAAACCCTCACAGTGACCAAAACTGCCATTTTTACAGAGTTTTGCTTACTCAAAATCTTCAATTTTGACCAATTTCAGGCACAGAAATGACTTTAAACACACTTATTTTAGTTGAAAAAGTAATAACTCACATCCAACCGTCATTTAAAGTCAAAAGATTAAATGTTAAAATTTCAACAATATTGACCATTTTTTCAACGTTCGACTGGTCCGGGGTCATCGTTTTTCATCAGAAAATGGATTTTTTGGACTCTACCAAAAATGATTCAAAATATCATTTGGATCGGGCCTCATGTTGAATAACCACTTTTGAAACCCTCACAGTGACCAAAACTGCCATTTTTACAGAGTTTTGCTTACTCAAAATCTTCGATTTTGACCAATTTCAGGCACAGAAATGACTTTAAACACACTTATTTTAGTTGAAAAAGTAATAACTCACATCCAACCGTCATTTAAAGTCAAAAGATTAAATGTTAAAATTTCATCAATATTGACCATTTTTTCAACGTTCGACTGGTCCGGGGTCATCGTTTTTCATCAGAAAATGGATTTTTTGGACTCTACCAAAAATGATTCAAAATGTCATTTGGATCGGGCCTCATGTTGAATAACCACTTTTGAAACCCTCACAGTGACCAAAACTGCCATTTTTACAGAGTTTTGCTTACTCAAAATCTTCGATTTTGACCAATTTCAGGCACAGAAATGACTTTAAACACACTTATTTTAGTTGAAAAAGTAATAACTCACATCCAACCGTCATTTAAAGTCAAAAGATTAAATGTTAAAATTTCATCAATATTGACCATTTTTTCAACGTTCGACTGGTCCGGGGTCATCGTTTTTCATCAGAAAATTGATTTTTTGGACTCTACCAAAAATGATTCAAAATGTCATTTGGATCGGGCCTCATGTTGAATAACCACTTTTTAAACCCTCACAGTGACCAAAACTGCCATTTTTACAGAGTTTTGCTTACTCAAAATCTTCAATTTTGACCAATTTCAGGCACAGAAATGACTTTAAACACACTTATTTTAGTTGAAAAAGTAATAACTCACATCCAACCGTCATTTAAAGTCAAAAGATTAAATGTTAAAATTTCATCAATATTGACCATTTTTTCAACGTTCGACTGGTCCGGGGTCATCGTTTTTCATCAGAAAATTGATTTTTTGGACTCTACCAAAAATGATTCAAAATGTCATTTGGATCGGGCCTCATGTTGAATAACCACTTTTTAAACCCTCACAGTGACCAAAATTGCCATTTTTACAGAGTTTTGCTTACTCAAAATCTTCAATTTTGACCAATTTCAGGCACAGAAATGACTTTAAACACACTTATTTTAGTTGAAAAAGTAATAACTCACATCCTACCGTCATTTAAAGTCAAAAGATTAAATGTTAAAATTTCATCAATATTGACCATTTTTTCAACGTTCGACTGGTCCGGGGTCATCGTTTTTCATCAGAAAATTGATTTTTTGGACTCTACCAAAAATGATTCAAAATGTCATTTGGATCGGGCCTCATGTTGAATAACCACTTTTTAAACCCTCACAGTGACCAAAATTGCCATTTTTACAGAGTTTTGCTTACTCAAAATCTTCAATTTTGACCAATTTCAGGCACAGAAATGACTTTAAACACACTTATTTTAGTTGAAAAAGTAATAACTCACATCCTACCGTCATTTAAAGTCAAAAGATTAAATGTTAAAATTTCATCAATATTGACCATTTTTTCAACGTTCGACTGGTCCGGGGTCATCGTTTTTCATCAGAAAATTGATTTTTTGGACTCTACCAAAAATGATTCACAATGTCATTTTGATCGGGCCTCATGTTGAATAACCACTTTTTAAACCCTCACAGTGACCAAAACTGCCATTTTTACAGAGTTTTGCTTACTCAAAATCTTCAATTTTGACCAATTTCAAGCACAGAAATGACTTTAAACACACTTATTTTAGTTGAAAAAGTAATAACTCACATCCAACCGTCATTTAAAGTCAAAAGATTAAATGTTAAAATTTCATCAATATTGACCATTTTTTCAACGTTCGACTGGTCCGGGGTCATCGTTTTTCATCAGAAAATGGATTTTTTGGACTCTACCAAAAATGATTCAAAATGTCATTTGGATCGGGCCTCATGTTGAATAACCACTTTTGAAACCCTCACAGTGACCAAAACTGCCATTTTTACAGAGTTTTGCTTACTCAAAATCTTCGATTTTGACCAATTTCAGGCACAGAAATGACTTTAAACACACTTATTTTAGTTGAAAAAGTAATAACTCACATCCAACCGTCATTTAAAGTCAAAAGATTAAATGTTAAAATTTCATCAATATTGACCATTTTTTCAACGTTCGACTGGTCCGGGGTCATCGTTTTTCATCAGAAAATTGATTTTTTGGACTCTACCAAAAATGATTCAAAATGTCATTTTGATCGGGCCTCATGTTGAATAACCACTTTTTAAACCCTCACAGTGACCAAAACTGCCATTTTTACAGAGTTTTGCTTACTCAAAATCTTCAATTTTGACCAATTTCAGGCACAGAAATGACTTTAAACACACTTATTTTAGTTGAAAAAGTAATAACTCACATCCAACCGTCATTTAAAGTCAAAAGATTAAATGTTAAAATTTCATCAATATTGACCATTTTTTCAACGTTCGACTGGTCCGGGGTCATCGTTTTTCATCAGAAAATTGATTTTTTGGACTCTACCAAAAATGATTCAAAATGTCATTTTGATCGGGCCTCATGTTGAATAACCACTTTTTAAACCCTCACAGTGACCAAAACTGCCATTTTTACAGAGTTTTGCTTACTCAAAATCTTCAATTTTGACCAATTTCAGGCACAGAAATGACTTTAAACACACTTATTTTAGTTGAAAAAGTAATAACTCACATCCAACCGTCATTTAAAGTCAAAAGATTAAATGTTAAAATTTCATCAATATTGACCATTTTTTCAACGTTCGACTGGTCCGGGGTCATCGTTTTTCATCAGAAAATTGATTTTTTGGACTCTACCAAAAATGATTCAAAATGTCATTTGGATCGGGCCTCATGTTGAATAACCACTTTTTAAACCCTCACAGTGACCAAAGCTGCCATTTTTACAGAGTTTTGCTTACTCAAAATCTTCAATTTTGACCAATTTCAGGCACAGAAATGACTTTAAACACACTTATTTTAGTTGAAAAAGTAATAACTCACATCCAACCGTCATTTAAAGTCAAAAGATTAAATGTTAAAATTTCATCAATATTGACCATTTTTTCAACGTTCGACTGGTCCGGGGTCATCGTTTTTCATCAGAAAATGGATTTTTTGGACTCTACCAAAAATGATTCAACATGTCATTTGGATCAGGCCTCATGTTGAATAACCACTTTTTAAACCCTCACAGTGACCAAAACTGCCATTTTTACAGTTTTGCTTACTCAAAATCTTCAATTTTGACCAATTTCAGGCACAGAAATGACTTTAAACACACTTATTTTAGTTGAAAAAGTAATAACTCACATCCAACCGTCATTTAAAGTCAAAAGATTAAATGTTAAAATTTCATCAATATTGACCATTTTTTCAACGTTCGACTGGTCCGGGGTCATCGTTTTTCATCAGAAAATTGATTTTTTGGACTCTACCAAAAATGATTCAAAATGTCATTTGGATCGGGCCTCATGTTGAATAACCACTTTTTAAACCCTCACAGTGACCAAAATTGCCATTTTTACAGAGTTTTGCTTACTCAAAATCTTCAATTTTGACCAATTTCAGGCACAGAAATGACTTTAAACACACTTATTTTAGTTGAAAAAGTAATAACTCACATCCTACCGTCATTTAAAGTCAAAAGATTAAATGTTAAAATTTCATCAATATTGACCATTTTTTCAACGTTCGACTGGTCCGGGGTCATCGTTTTTCATCAGAAAATTGATTTTTTGGACTCTACCAAAAATGATTCAAAATGTCATTTTGATCGGGCCTCATGTTGAATAACCACTTTTTAAACCCTCACAGTGACCAAAACTGCCATTTTTACAGAGTTTTGCTTACTCAAAATCTTCAATTTTGACCAATTTCAGGCACAGAAATGACTTTAAACACACTTATTTTAGTTGAAAAAGTAATAACTCACATCCAACCGTCATTTAAAGTCAAAAGATTAAATGTTAAAATTTCATCAATATTGACCATTTTTTCAACGTTCGACTGGTCCGGGGTCATCGTTTTTCATCAGAAAATGGATTTTTTGGACTCTACCAAAAATGATTCAAAATATCATTTGGATCGGGCCTCATGTTGAATAACCACTTTTGAAACCCTCACAGTGACCAAAACTGCCATTTTTACAGAGTTTTGCTTACTCAAAATCTTCGATTTTGACCAATTTCAGGCACAGAAATGACTTTAAACACACTTATTTTAGTTGAAAAAGTAATAACTCACATCCAACCGTCATTTAAAGTCAAAAGATTAAATGTTAAAATTTCATCAATATTGACCATTTTTTCAACGTTCGACTGGTCCGGGGTCATCGTTTTTCATCAGAAAATTGATTTTTTGGACTCTACCAAAAATGATTCAAAATGTCATTTTGATCGGGCCTCATGTTGAATAACCACTTTTTAAACCCTCACAGTGACCAAAACTGCCATTTTTACAGAGTTTTGCTTACTCAAAATCTTCAATTTTGACCAATTTCAGGCACAGAAATGACTTTAAACACACTTATTTTAGTTGAAAAAGTAATAACTCACATCCAACCGTCATTTAAAGTCAAAAGATTAAATGTTAAAATTTCATCAATATTGACCATTTTTTCAACGTTCGACTGGTCCGGGGTCATCGTTTTTCATCAGAAAATTGATTTTTTGGACTCTACCAAAAATGATTCAAAATGTCATTTGGATCGGGCCTCATGTTGAATAACCACTTTTTAAACCCTCACAGTGACCAAAACTGCCATTTTTACAGAGTTTTGCTTACTCAAAATCTTCAATTTTGACCAATTTCAGGCACAGAAATGACTTTAAACACACTTATTTTAGTTGAAAAAGTAATAACTCACATCCAACCGTCATTTAAAGTCAAAAGATTAAATGTTAAAATTTCATCAATATTGACCATTTTTTCAACGTTCGACTGGTCCGGGGTCATCGTTTTTCATCAGAAAATGGATTTTTTGGACTCTACCAAAAATGATTCAAAATGTCATTTGGATCGGGCCTCATGTTGAATAACCACTTTTTAAACCCTCACAGTGACCAAAACAGCCATTTTTACATAGTTTTGCATACTCAAAATCTTCAATTTTGACCAATTTCAGGCACAGAAATGACTTTAAACACACTTATTTTAGTTGAAAAAGTAATAACTCACATCCAACCGTCATTTAAAGTCAAAAGATTAAATGTTTAAATTTCATCAATATTGACCATTTTTTCAACGTTCGACTGGTCCGGGGTCATCGTTTTTCATCAGAAAATTGATTTTTTGGACTCTACCAAAAATGATTCAAAATGTCATTTGGATCGGGCCTCATGTTGAATAACCACTTTTTAAACCCTCACAGTGACCAAAATTGCCATTTTTACAGAGTTTTGCTTACTCAAAATCTTCAATTTTGACCAATTTCAGGCACAGAAATGACTTTAAACACACTTATTTTAGTTGAAAAAGTAATAACTCACATCCTACCGTCATTTAAAGTCAAAAGATTAAATGTTAAAATTTCATCAATATTGACCATTTTTTCAACGTTCGACTGGTCCGGGGTCATCGTTTTTCATCAGAAAATTGATTTTTTGGACTCTACCAAAAATGATTCAAAATGTCATTTTGATCGGGCCTCATGTTGAATAACCACTTTTTAAACCCTCACAGTGACCAAAACTGCCATTTTTACAGAGTTTTGCTTACTCAAAATCTTCAATTTTGACCAATTTCAGGCACAGAAATGACTTTAAACACACTTATTTTAGTTGAAAAAGTAATAACTCACATCCAACCGTCATTTAAAGTCAAAAGATTAAATGTTAAAATTTCATCAATATTGACCATTTTTTCAACGTTCGACTGGTCCGGGGTCATCGTTTTTCATCAGAAAATGGATTTTTTGGACTCTACCAAAAATGATTCAAAATGTCATTTGGATCGGGCCTCATGTTGAATAACCACTTTTGAAACCCTCACAGTGACCAAAACTGCCATTTTTACAGAGTTTTGCTTACTCAAAATCTTCGATTTTGACCAATTTCAGGCACAGAAATGACTTTAAACACACTTATTTTAGTTGAAAAAGTAATAACTCACATCCAACCGTCATTTAAAGTCAAAAGATTAAATGTTAAAATTTCATCAATATTGACCATTTTTTCAACGTTCGACTGGTCCGGGGTCATCGTTTTTCATCAGAAAATTGATTTTTTGGACTCTACCAAAAATGATTCAAAATGTCATTTGGATCGGGCCTCATGTTGAATAACCACTTTTTAAACCCTCACAGTGACCAAAACTGCCATTTTTACAGAGTTTTGCTTACTCAAAATCTTCAATTTTGACCAATTTCAGGCACAGAAATGACTTTAAACACACTTATTTTAGTTGAAAAAGTAATAACTCACATCCAACCGTCATTTAAAGTCAAAAGATTAAATGTTAAAATTTCATCAATATTGACCATTTTTTCAACGTTCGACTGGTCCGGGGTCATCGTTTTTCATCAGAAAATTGATTTTTTGGACTCTACCAAAAATGATTCAAAATGTCATTTGGATCGGGCCTCATGTTGAATAACCACTTTTTAAACCCTCACAGTGACCAAAATTGCCATTTTTACAGAGTTTTGCTTACTCAAAATCTTCAATTTTGACCAATTTCAGGCACAGAAATGACTTTAAACACACTTATTTTAGTTGAAAAAGTAATAACTCACATCCTACCGTCATTTAAAGTCAAAAGATTAAATGTTAAAATTTCATCAATATTGACCATTTTTTCAACGTTCGACTGGTCCGGGGTCATCGTTTTTCATCAGAAAATTGATTTTTTGGACTCTACCAAAAATGATTCAAAATGTCATTTGGATCGGGCCTCATGTTGAATAACCACTTTTTAAACCCTCACAGTGACCAAAATTGCCATTTTTACAGAGTTTTGCTTACTCAAAATCTTCAATTTTGACCAATTTCAGGCACAGAAATGACTTTAAACACACTTATTTTAGTTGAAAAAGTAATAACTCACATCCTACCGTCATTTAAAGTCAAAAGATTAAATGTTAAAATTTCATCAATATTGACCATTTTTTCAACGTTCGACTGGTCCGGGGTCATCGTTTTTCATCAGAAAATTGATTTTTTGGACTCTACCAAAAATGATTCAAAATGTCATTTTGATCGGGCCTCATGTTGAATAACCACTTTTTAAACCCTCACAGTGACCAAAACTGCCATTTTTACAGAGTTTTGCTTACTCAAAATCTTCAATTTTGACCAATTTCAAGCACAGAAATGACTTTAAACACACTTATTTTAGTTGAAAAAGTAATAACTCACATCCAACCGTCATTTAAAGTCAAAAGATTAAATGTTAAAATTTCATCAATATTGACCATTTTTTCAACGTTCGACTGGTCCGGGGTCATCGTTTTTCATCAGAAAATGGATTTTTTGGACTCTACCAAAAATGATTCAAAATGTCATTTGGATCGGGCCTCATGTTGAATAACCACTTTTGAAACCCTCACAGTGACCAAAACTGCCATTTTTACAGAGTTTTGCTTACTCAAAATCTTCGATTTTGACCAATTTCAGGCACAGAAATGACTTTAAACACACTTATTTTAGTTGAAAAAGTAATAACTCACATCCAACCGTCATTTAAAGTCAAAAGATTAAATGTTAAAATTTCATCAATATTGACCATTTTTTCAACGTTCGACTGGTCCGGGGTCATCGTTTTTCATCAGAAAATTGATTTTTTGGACTCTACCAAAAATGATTCAAAATGTCATTTTGATCGGGCCTCATGTTGAATAACCACTTTTTAAACCCTCACAGTGACCAAAACTGCCATTTTTACAGAGTTTTGCTTACTCAAAATCTTCAATTTTGACCAATTTCAGGCACAGAAATGACTTTAAACACACTTATTTTAGTTGAAAAAGTAATAACTCACATCCAACCGTCATTTAAAGTCAAAAGATTAAATGTTAAAATTTCATCAATATTGACCATTTTTTCAACGTTCGACTGGTCCGGGGTCATCGTTTTTCATCAGAAAATGGATTTTTTGGACTCTACCAAAAATGATTCAAAATGTCATTTGGATCGGGCCTCATGTTGAATAACCACTTTTGAAACCCTCACAGTGACCAAAACTGCCATTTTTACAGAGTTTTGCTTACTCAAAATCTTCGATTTTGACCAATTTCAGGCACAGAAATGACTTTAAACACACTTATTTTAGTTGAAAAAGTAATAACTCACATCCAACCGTCATTTAAAGTCAAAAGATTAAATGTTAAAATTTCATCAATATTGACCATTTTTTCAACGTTCGACTGGTCCGGGGTCATCGTTTTTCATCAGAAAATTGATTTTTTGGACTCTACCAAAAATGATTCAAAATGTCATTTGGATCGGGCCTCATGTTGAATAACCACTTTTTAAACCCTCACAGTGACCAAAACTGCCATTTTTACAGAGTTTTGCTTACTCAAAATCTTCAATTTTGACCAATTTCAGGCACAGAAATGACTTTAAACACACTTATTTTAGTTGAAAAAGTAATAACTCACATCCAACCGTCATTTAAAGTCAAAAGATTAAATGTTAAAATTTCATCAATATTGACCATTTTTTCAACGTTCGACTGGTCCGGGGTCATCGTTTTTCATCAGAAAATTGATTTTTTGGACTCTACCAAAAATGATTCAAAATGTCATTTGGATCGGGCCTCATGTTGAATAACCACTTTTTAAACCCTCACAGTGACCAAAACTGCCATTTTTACAGAGTTTTGCTTACTCAAAATCTTCAATTTTGACCAATTTCAGGCACAGAAATGACTTTAAACACACTTATTTTAGTTGAAAAAGTAATAACTCACATCCAACCGTCATTTAAAGTCAAAAGATTAAATGTTAAAATTTCATCAATATTGACCATTTTTTCAACGTTCGACAGGTCCGGGGTCATCGTTTTTCATCAGAAAATGGATTTTTTGGACTCTACCAAAAATGATTCAAAAATGTCATTTGGATCGGGCCTCATGTTGAATAACCACTTTTTAAACCCTCACAGTGACCAAAACAGCCATTTTTACATAGTTTTGCATACTCAAAATCTTCAATTTTGACCAATTTCAGGCACAGAAATGACTTTAAACACACTTATTTTAGTTGAAAAAGTAATAACTCACATCCAACCGTCATTTAAAGTCAAAAGATTAAATGTTTAAATTTCATCAATATTGACCATTTTTTCAACGTTCGACTGGTCCGGGGTCATCGTTTTTCATCAGAAAATTGATTTTTTGGACTCTACCAAAAATGATTCAAAATGTCATTTGGATCGGGCCTCATGTTGAATAACCACTTTTTAAACCCTCACAGTGACCAAAATTGCCATTTTTACAGAGTTTTGCTTACTCAAAATCTTCAATTTTGACCAATTTCAGGCACAGAAATGACTTTAAACACACTTATTTTAGTTGAAAAAGTAATAACTCACATCCTACCGTCATTTAAAGTCAAAAGATTAAATGTTAAAATTTCATCAATATTGACCATTTTTTCAACGTTCGACTGGTCCGGGGTCATCGTTTTTCATCAGAAAATTGATTTTTTGGACTCTACCAAAAATGATTCAAAATGTCATTTTGATCGGGCCTCATGTTGAATAACCACTTTTTAAACCCTCACAGTGACCAAAACTGCCATTTTTACAGAGTTTTGCTTACTCAAAATCTTCAATTTTGACCAATTTCAGGCACAGAAATGACTTTAAACACACTTATTTTAGTTGAAAAAGTAATAACTCACATCCAACCGTCATTTAAAGTCAAAAGATTAAATGTTAAAATTTCATCAATATTGACCATTTTTTCAACGTTCGACTGGTCCGGGGTCATCGTTTTTCATCAGAAAATGGATTTTTTGGACTCTACCAAAAATGATTCAAAATGTCATTTGGATCGGGCCTCATGTTGAATAACCACTTTTGAAACCCTCACAGTGACCAAAACTGCCATTTTTACAGAGTTTTGCTTACTCAAAATCTTCGATTTTGACCAATTTCAGGCACAGAAATGACTTTAAACACACTTATTTTAGTTGAAAAAGTAATAACTCACATCCAACCGTCATTTAAAGTCAAAAGATTAAATGTTAAAATTTCATCAATATTGACCATTTTTTCAACGTTCGACTGGTCGGGGTCATCGTTTTTCATCAGAAAATTGATTTTTTGGACTCTACCAAAAATGATTCAAAATGTCATTTGGATCGGGCCTCATGTTGAATAACCACTTTTTAAACCCTCACAGTGACCAAAATTGCCATTTTTACAGAGTTTTGCTTACTCAAAATCTTCAATTTTGACCAATTTCAGGCACAGAAATGACTTTAAACACACTTATTTTAGTTGAAAAAGTAATAACTCACATCCTACCGTCATTTAAAGTCAAAAGATTAAATGTTAAAATTTCATCAATATTGACCATTTTTCAACGTTCGACTGGTCCGGGGTCATCGTTTTTCATCAGAAAATTGATTTTTTGGACTCTACCAAAAATGATTCAAAATGTCATTTGGATCGGGCCTCATGTTGAATAACCACTTTTTAAACCCTCACAGTGACCAAAATTGCCATTTTTACAGAGTTTTGCTTACTCAAAATCTTCAATTTTGACCAATTTCAGGCACAGAAATGACTTTAAACACACTTATTTTAGTTGAAAAAGTAATAACTCACATCCTACCGTCATTTAAAGTCAAAAGATTAAATGTTAAAATTTCATCAATATTGACCATTTTTTCAACGTTCGACTGGTCCGGGGTCATCGTTTTTCATCAGAAAATTGATTTTTTGGACTCTACCAAAAATGATTCAAAATGTCATTTTGATCGGGCCTCATGTTGAATAACCACTTTTTAAACCTCACAGTGACCAAAACTGCCATTTTTACAGAGTTTTGCTTACTCAAAATCTTCAATTTTGACCAATTTCAAGCACAGAAATGACTTTAAACACACTTATTTTAGTTGAAAAAGTAATAACTCACATCCAACCGTCATTTAAAGTCAAAAGATTAAATGTTAAAATTTCATCAATATTGACCATTTTTTCAACGTTCGACTGGTCCGGGGTCATCGTTTTTCATCAGAAAATGGATTTTTTGGACTCTACCAAAAATGATTCAAAATGTCATTTGGATCGGGCCTCATGTTGAATAACCACTTTTGAAACCCTCACAGTGACCAAAACTGCCATTTTTACAGAGTTTTGCTTACTCAAAATCTTCGATTTTGACCAATTTCAGGCACAGAAATGACTTTAAAACACACTTTTTTTAGTTGAAAAAGTAATAACATCACATCCAACCGTCATTTAAAGTCAAAAGATTAAATGTTAAAATTTCATCAATATTGACCATTTTTTCAACGTTCGACTGGTCCGGGGTCATCGTTTTTCATCAGAAAATTGATTTTTTGGACTCTACCAAAAATGATTCAAAATGTCATTTTGATCGGGCCTCATGTTGAATAACCACTTTTTAAACCCTCACAGTGACCAAAACTGCCATTTTTACAGAGTTTTGCTTACTCAAAATCTTCGATTTTGACCAATTTCAGGCACAGAAATGACTTTAAACACACTTATTTTAGTTGAAAAAGTAATAACTCACATCCAACCGTCATTTAAAGTCAAAAGATTAAATGTTAAAATTTCATCAATATTGACCATTTTTTCAACGTTCGACCTGGTCCGGGGTCATCGTTTTTCATCAGAAAATTGATTTTTTGGACTCTACCAAAAATGATTCAAAATGTCATTTTGATCGGGCCTCGTGTTGAATAACCACTTTTTAAACCCTCACAGTGACCAAAACTGCCATTTTTACAGAGTTTTGCTTACTCAAAATCTTCAATTTTGACCAATTTCAGGCACAGAAATGACTTTAAACACACTTATTTTAGTTGAAAAAGTAATAACTCACATCCAACCGTCATTTAAAGTCAAAAGATTAAATGTTAAAATTTCATCAATATTGACCATTTTTTCAACGTTCGACTGGTCCGGGGTCATCGTTTTTCATCAGAAAATTGATTTTTTGGACTCTACCAAAAATGATTCAAAATGTCATTTGGATCGGGCCTCATGTTGAATAACCACTTTTTAAACCCTCACAGTGACCAAAGCTGCCATTTTTACAGAGTTTTGCTTACTCAAAATCTTCAATTTTGACCAATTTCAGGCACAGAAATGACTTTAAACACACTTATTTTAGTTGAAAAAGTAATAACTCACATCCAACCGTCATTTAAAGTCAAAAGATTAAATGTTAAAATTTCATCAATATTGACCATTTTTTCAACGTTCGACTGGTCCGGGGTCATCGTTTTTCATCAGAAAATGGATTTTTTGGACTCTACCAAAAATGATTCAACATGTCATTTGGATCAGGCCTCATGTTGAATAACCACTTTTTAAACCCTCACAGTGACCAAAACTGCCATTTTTACAGTTTTGCTTACTCAAAATCTTCAATTTTGACCAATTTCAGGCACAGAAATGACTTTAAACACACTTATTTTAGTTGAAAAAGTAATAACTCACATCCAACCGTCATTTAAAGTCAAAAGATTAAATGTTAAAATTTCATCAATATTGACCATTTTTTCAACGTTCGACTGGTCCGGGGTCATCGTTTTTCATCAGAAAATTGATTTTTTGGACTCTACCAAAAATGATTCAAAATGTCATTTGGATCGGGCCTCATGTTGAATAACCACTTTTTAAACCCTCACAGTGACCAAAATTGCCATTTTTACAGAGTTTTGCTTACTCAAAATCTTCAATTTTGACCAATTTCAGGCACAGAAATGACTTTAAACACACTTATTTTAGTTGAAAAAGTAATAACTCACATCCTACCGTCATTTAAAGTCAAAAGATTAAATGTTAAAATTTCATCAATATTGACCATTTTTTCAACGTTCGACTGGTCCGGGGTCATCGTTTTTCATCAGAAAATTGATTTTTTGGACTCTACCAAAAATGATTCAAAATGTCATTTTGATCGGGCCTCATGTTGAATAACCACTTTTTAAACCCTCACAGTGACCAAAACTGCCATTTTTACAGAGTTTTGCTTACTCAAAATCTTCAATTTTGACCAATTTCAGGCACAGAAATGACTTTAAACACACTTATTTTAGTTGAAAAAGTAATAACTCACATCCAACCGTCATTTAAAGTCAAAAGATTAAATGTTAAAATTTCATCAATATTGACCATTTTTTCAACGTTCGACTGGTCCGGGGTCATCGTTTTTCATCAGAAAATGGATTTTTTGGACTCTACCAAAAATGATTCAAAATGTCATTTGGATCGGGCCTCATGTTGAATAACCACTTTTGAAACCCTCACAGTGACCAAAACTGCCATTTTTACAGAGTTTTGCTTACTCAAAATCTTCGATTTTGACCAATTTCAGGCACAGAAATGACTTTAAACACACTTATTTTAGTTGAAAAAGTAATAACTCACATCCAACCGTCATTTAAAGTCAAAAGATTAAATGTTAAAATTTCATCAATATTGACCATTTTTTCAACGTTCGACTGGTCCGGGGTCATCGTTTTTCATCAGAAAATTGATTTTTTGGACTCTACCAAAAATGATTCAAAATGTCATTTTGATCGGGCCTCATGTTGAATAACCACTTTTTAAACCCTCACAGTGACCAAAACTGCCATTTTTACAGAGTTTTGCTTACTCAAAATCTTCAATTTTGACCAATTTCAGGCACAGAAATGACTTTAAACACACTTATTTTAGTTGAAAAAGTAATAACTCACATCCAACCGTCATTTAAAGTCAAAAGATTAAATGTTAAAATTTCATCAATATTGACCATTTTTTCAACGTTCGACTGGTCCGGGGTCATCGTTTTTCATCAGAAAATTGATTTTTTGGACTCTACCAAAAATGATTCAAAATGTCATTTGGATCGGGCCTCATGTTGAATAACCACTTTTTAAACCCTCACAGTGACCAAAACTGCCATTTTTACAGAGTTTTGCTTACTCAAAATCTTCAATTTTGACCAATTTCAGGCACAGAAATGACTTTAAACACACTTATTTTAGTTGAA